>NW_010229369.1:0-11706 GCF_000690775.1 Eurypyga helias
ACGACCTGTGAGTCGCCAGCACGGACGTCGCCATGGACGGAGGCTGCTTTGGGGACAAGATGGGCTCAGGTGCAGGGAACAGTTGCTCACGCAGTGTACTTGCAGCATCGTGGGTTTGGCATCAAGCTTCTGCCAGGTGCTGCACAAACATTTCTCCCAAGTGGTGAGTTCAATCTACGATCTGATTCATTGCAAAGTTATATTTCAGTCAAGACCTGTTCCTTAATCTTGTTTCCATTACTGCGAGGATGCTTTTATTCACACATTGAGAGCAAGAACATGTGGCATGAAGGATGAAACATCTAAAGCTATAGCTGTAGATGTCTGAATGACACTTGTTAGTTCTCTTCCATCTCCTTTCATTTTCCAGCTACAAGCAGAGACTAAAGGTAGATGTCCACGCCATTGCAAGGGCAGTCCCTGTATCAGAAAGAGCGAGCTTCCAGTAGCAATAAATAAGGAAAGTGTACTGAACCAGTTCCCCACCACTGCTGGTTAGAGGAGTTGTTCTAGGCTGAGCTGTCTCAAAACAGGTCTCGCTGCATGCTAATTACCCAGTTCCTTTCAAAGAACATGTCCTGACCCCACACCTAAGGCCTGCTCTCTTCTAACATCTTCCTGGTAACAAATTGTTGTTACCATATAAATACCACATTCCAGCTGATACGTTCCTGTCTGATAACAAACACAAAAAGAGAAGTGAGTTGTAAGGGTGTATATATTATAGCCAGACAAAGCCATAATATACACTGAAAAAATTGTAGTAAAACAGCAAAATAGGTATTTCATACCCTAGACTTTTCTGCTTACTTTGATGTCTGTTCAAGGAAATTACCTGCCAGACATGGGTACCACTAGGTTTGCTTTATTAACAACTCAGAGTTGGGCCACCACCTCAGTGCATGGCAAATGGCCCAAGATCTCACACAGCTTATATGCTATTCAATCAATACCCATTACATAAGGTCCCAAGTCTTCGTAAATTTCCACTCAGCCTTTCAGTCCCCAAAGCTCATCATTTATCAAGGACCATCACAAACCCCTGTCTCAGCTGCATTGTTCTTTTCTGCTTCCAATTCTTGTTTCAGTTTCGGGGTCTCTTTGGGTCACTGTCTTCTTAATCACTTTTCTTCTATTTCTGCCTTGCACAGTTTTGAGGCAGACTTCAAGATGTACTATTAAGGTTTTAACTAAAGCAAGCAGTTTCTACCCCTTAACTTCCTTTTGCCTAGCAAAACACCTGTGCTTAATTAATCTATCAATCACTCTTTGTTACAACTGTCTCCACATGATTAGCTTGACTGGGTTTTAAACCAGCCTCGGCTGGGTCTGTACAAGCAGCAGGTTGAGAAGAAACATTCTCGGCCTGTTGAGCAGTATTTCTGCACTTTTTACAAGACCCCAAACCCTGTAGCTAGCTAAACCTACACTAGAGACTATGAAAAACTCTTTACAATATCTTACAATCAAATTCCATATGCTGTCAAGTAGATGACAATCAGTGCTTCTGCTACAAACACCCTCCTTGCTCTAGTCTTCCCTGAACCCTTTTTGGCCTGCTTTTTTGATAGCTAGCCTTCTAAATTAGGAAATGGAAATAATATTCGGGAGTGTAGCGGCATCTCGTACTATGAAATAAATGCCACAAAAGACATCCTGAAGAAGAGGTATGACTTTCAGAATCATCCTTCTTCTAGATTAATTACATTTTACCAAGTACATCTTACTTGATGAAAATACAGAGAAATTTCCCAGAGAAAACTCACAAAACAATTAGTAATGGACCCATGTGTCTAGGATCCTAACACACGTGTATGCATAAGCAGCAGACACGCTTCCAGCTCATGCTGTCCTGCAGAGCAGTGCCAGGTTGCGTGCTGAGATCAGCATTCATGAAGCAAACAAAAACTACATTGTAGGGTTTTGTTTTAACTGTGCATTGTCCAAAAAGTTTTGACTGAAGTTTTTGTAATGTTTGCGTTGCTGCTGTTGTTGCTTTCTCAGTGGAGGGGCATGAGGCACATAATTGAAATAATGATGGTGCAGGGTTTCGTTAAAAGTGTCACTATCACAATCCTCACATCAGCGACACAAATATGATCTAAACTGTGTCATTTTTTGTACATTTTTGTGTGCTGAATCAGGAACGTATCCAGATGCCTAGAATGGTAATTGGGTAATAACAGACTTTTTTTAATCTTAGGCTGTTTGTGCTTGAAGACATAAACGCAAGAACATTTCTCAGTGTTGTGGTAGGGGAATGCATCTCATAATACCCTGGCACTCAAAACTTGTGTAGGAATGAAATGCATGCAGGGACCAAGTTCAGAGAGCCTTGAACAGATCTGGCAGTGGCTACCAAGGCACAATTACAGGATATAGCAGCGAGACTATGATAACAAAGCTCGACAGAGCTGTGAAAACCCTTTATGCACAGAGGTCCAGTTGTCAGTTGTCATCAAGTTCACTTCATTGAAGATAAGAGTTGGTTGCAGCTGCCTACCCAGTGACAGTCATGTTGTTTTGGAAAACGCACTTGAGATAGCTGAAAAGTAAGAGCTCATGCAGAGCTGTGGGAACATTCAGCGACACTGAAGTATGAATCATAAGCACAGACACTAGCCTAGATAAGTCTCGATACTATAAGGATAGGGAAAGGAAGGAGGGGACACTGATGGTGACAAAAGTAGAACCAGGATGCAAAGTCGCAGGAGGGTAGGTATTCTGCACAGTTGCCACTGTTAAGACTGCTGGCATGGATTTGCAGCTGTTGCCATGAACTGTCATTTAGATTGTGCTGATAGCTCTCACCTAATGTTGTGTCTGCAGCAGCTGTTGCATGAACAATTATGGAGGGTCAGTCCTTGTATGTGTAACTTTAAAAAAAATTACCCCTCCCCTTGCTGTTTTCACTACCAGCAACATTGGTAGTTGCTACTACCAACAAGCACTAAAAAACTTACAGAAAGACTGTTAGTGAGGCATGGTCATAGTGGCATGAAATTTTTGGCAAGCTACTTAAAGATGCAGGCATTATGTCTTATAAACCACAGAAAGTGTGTTACAATGCATGAGCATCTGTTTTATGTACATCAAAATATCTTCATTGCCTCGTCTTGACTTTGTAAAACTGGTTATAGCACAAACAAGTCCTTTACCTTGCAGATTTCTGCTGCTGAAATGTGAAGATTGCCACAGATTAGCCTGTTATTTAAACCACTTTATTAGTCATACTTTGACCACCAAAAATTGACTTGTTAGTGAGAACAGATGCATATGAACAGAACAAGGTAGGGCAAATATTCAATTCGTTTTCCTATAAACCATCCACAGGGAGTGAGTTACAATGCTTGTTACCATCCCTAAAGATGAAATCTGAAGAAATAACAAAATATTAATTACAGAAATTAAAAAAAAAAAAGGTGAAAGGGAATTTATTTGCTATAACACCACAGGAAAATCTTACATATTTTGAAAGAAAAAACAAACAAACAAACAAAACAAAAACAACAAAACACCAGTAGATTAGATGTCGTTAACTGCAAAGCCATGTGTTTTAATAAAGCACAGAAAAATCACCCTAGTTATTACAAACATTTTCTGAATTCAGTCAAGAGAAATGGAAGGAGTATTCCTGTGAAGAGACCATTAGAAAGTAGGGGAAGGACAGTTTATTTTATTGTTACTGCAAAATAAAGTCAGCAATCTGTGCTTATATACAGTATATGACCTCAAACAGTGGGACAATACTCATTTACTATAGCTAGACTCCATCCTTTTACCACAGTCATTCTGGAACAGACCGGTGTAGTCTTTTAGAGTACTCATTAATGTTCATACACACTTCCTGTCAGATTATTTTTTATCTTTATACCCAGCAATGATTAAGTAGTATAAAAATCTAATTCTGAGCAAAGAAAGTGCAAGTACTAAAATTTAACTGGATACATTCCACCTGATTTTCTTAGTAATCAATTATTCACAAATGGTCACAAAATAATTTGGGAACATTATTTACCATTTGATAATGAGTAAGTTTATGCAGTTAATAATTATTGGTTTCAGATCACTCTCAAATTACCTGTAAATTCTCAACAATCCATTTTATAACGATATGTCATTTCTCACAAGTCACACTGTACTGTTTCACGGGACAATCTATGTAACCAACCCGCAGTTTAAACCGGTAGTGTTAAAACTTCATTTCCCGAGTTTTGCAATAAAATTTTGCAATAACGTTTATGGGGGTTTTTCAGTGGATAAACCAAACAACTGACACATTTTTGTTCATTATTTGGGAAATGTATATATTATTGAGAAGTGGCTTTCACCAAGCATTCAAGAACCCAAATTGAAAATGTGCAAATAAATTTTTAAGTTTGCTGATGAATTTTGAATTTCATTCTGTAAAGGTGGTTGATATTTGATACTAAGAAGCTGAAATGTGCACAATAATAGATAATTTTTCAAGTCTTGGCTTTAGGAAGTAAGTTTATTCTTTTAGATTCTGGAACACACAATGCAGCCTTTCCTTTCTTAAGGACAGAACCAACATTATGAACTGCAGATCATTTAATTGGATCGGATCACCTCTGATCAATAAAGAGGCTATATACACACTGTATATGGTTTTCCAAGAGGGGAAAAAGGAATTGTAGAAGGAGCTAGATGACTCTGGTATGTATTTCCTAACATAATTTTCAATATAAACCAGTGCTGGAAAAACATTTTCTGTTCACTGTAAACAAACTGACCAAAGAACTGTGCAAGCTGCCATGTGTGGAAAGAAATTAATTAAGCTTTTTGGGGGGTGATGGCTGCATGTTTTTAGCAGGTAACATCCCCTACCTGAAATATAGGATACATGTACGGTTACAGTATATTACACAGACATGGAATTGCTGACAAAATGGTTGGAGCTCTTGCATATGGAATCATGGGCAGATAGGATGACCTAGACTTTTTGTATGTTACACATTTAAATTATTGATTTGACTTGGTGTTTCTGGAATTTTGGGAACATTTGCTGTATTCTACCATCTGAAACTCCCAACAGTGCAGTGGAATTATATTGCCATACATATTATATTGATACACAGTACCCCTAACACTTCTGTTGAGGGCTACAGTGTTATTTGTAATGGTAGATTATGCCTTGACCAGTCAGTTGAATTTGAAGGAGAATGTTTTCCATCTGAAGATGAACAGTAGAGGAGAATATACATGTTGAAGGCAGGAGGATGATCTGGTACGCTGTTGGACATCATCTGCAGCATGGGAAACCACCTCTATTCAAGAATCAGGATCCTGGCTTACAGGTGTCAAGATGCAAAACACATTTGCAAGTATCGTCTTGAGCAGATACAAGATACAATGCAAAAGAAAAAATATAGAGGGATTTTCTTATATATGATTAGTGGATATTAATCTCATTTTCTGTCTCTTCATTGTAGGCACTTTTCTGGACTGAGATGCATATTAAATAACTTCTGACAGTGTAAGAACCTGTGTGTAGCATTAGCAGTGCCCTCTGCAGCTTTCATTCGGTAAGCAGAGAGAGCTGTAGCAAGCCCCTCTGTTTTGATTATGTATTTACGCTGGTTGAGCTAGTTCTTTTTAAATCTTTTGCTAGCTGAGCATCATCTGAACTTTGGCATTTTACTCCCAAGCTGCTTGGAAACAAACACAGACTGCTGTAAGTGAACATTCACAAAGTGCTGTGCAAACAAATTGTGCACTTCTTTCAAGAGTCTGGTTTGCTATCATTTGGTGTGTTACAACTAGCATCTTGGGCAACGGAATTCCAGTTCCCATCCCATCTCTGTCTATACTGACCTGGCTGTGTGTGAAAGAAACAGTTGATCAATTCAGTTTTTAGTTCCTTGTGATCAGTGATTACACTGAAAATAAATCAGTGTTTTTAGAAGGGCCTTGGGTCAGATTCAGCCAAGTTGATACTGAGTTAGCGTTGTCTCAACATCCCTAAAATACAGCTGCAAGTACAGCCGAAATTGTCACTGTCAGAGAAGGCATCATATTTTTGCAGTTTCCTGTTCAAGTGCAATGCAAAATAAATTATGTTTAAACTCTGCTTTTCTTGTTGTTTGCTTGTTAACATTCTACTGCAGACTAAAAATATCTTCCAGTTTCAGGACAAAACTCGGAAATCATTGATCTCTTGGTAAATTACATGAAAACTGATTGCTCATCCCAAATCATCATTGATTAAATGGTAACTGATTCAATGCAAGAATATCATCAGCATAAAGTAGAGCCTTTTCATTACTGTATTTATGAGTAAATTGCTCTTCTGCTGCCTATCCCCTGCACATCAAACAAAATGTTTTCCAATCAGGGGACTCCGTGCAGTGAGGGCAATTATATGGTTCTGACTTCTGCTGAGACCATGCAGAAACATCTGTGTGTTCTCGAGGAAGTCACCTAAGTCTTTGTTGTTAAAAATCTTACTGATAATAAAATTACAGAGTTGGTTGACTTATCTACATTTAGAAGAAGTTCTAATTAACAGTCTTATGGCCTGTTTAGAGGTTTGATGTTTGTAAATGAACACTATGCGGAGCTATAGAGCTTGTTCTTCTGGAGATGTAAATTATGTAGCATCAAAACAGCAAATTAAAAGGGGAAGTGCTATATGAACTTCTGCTTTTAGGCTACCCTCCAAAAGTCACATTTTTTCAGTCACTGAACCATACCAACCTTTCAGCAGTTCCTTGACAGAGGTAAATAGACATTTTCCTAAACATAATCAAAGCACTTGTTTTCAGTGATACAGTCTTAATAAAAAAGAGAAGCATTACAGCTTCTGTAGACCAAACCCACAAAACGAGTGGGAAGTAAACTGTTTATAATTCTGGCGAAACAAAATACAACTCTGTACACTGATGCTTACTTGTTTTGGTAAGCATGTTACATATCATTGGATGCCAGTTTTCCAGTTTGGATGCACTTTATGACTTGGCTTAACACTTAAAGTAAATAAAGGACAATTAGTGCAAAATAAAGACATAGTCATGCAGAAATATTTCCATTACTCATCTTTTTGGAATCATATGATGGAACATAGCAGCAGTTGTTCTTCAGCAATCCTGGGAAACACAGGTCTCAGAGTGACTGGAATATTTACAGTCTTATTAAGAATAATCACTAGGTTTTATTAACAATTCTAGACTTCCTATTAGGTATTCATTTTTCTTTTTTATGTATGTAGGTCAATGAAAATTTCTGACCAACCCCAAACACATTTAAATAATGTCTGTGACTGAAAATCCATGTGCCTGGTAAGAGGGCAGAGGCAGCAGGATGCTTAGTCAGAAGACTCCAGTTTAGGAAGCATGTGCTTTAAGTGCTTGGTGACTCTCA
Organism: Eurypyga helias; assembly: GCF_000690775.1. Lineage (NCBI taxonomy): Eukaryota > Metazoa > Chordata > Aves > Eurypygiformes > Eurypygidae > Eurypyga > Eurypyga helias. Next base: position 7,381 of record NW_010229369.1, read on the forward strand.
TTCTCTTCGGTGGTACTCAAATACCTTAAACACACTGGTTCTTTTAGTGTGCCCTACTGTAAAGATGAGGGGGTTTTATTCACACATTGAAGCATGTTCATAATGCATTTCTAAACCGGGGCTACAATATCGACTCTTAAACAATTAATTGTTGATGTTTTGCCCTAACAAATGCCAACTCGATACTACTTTACTGTTAGTAATAAGAACATTATTTTCTCAGTGTGTAAGTTCAAGGAGTTCCTGTCACTTGAACACTGTTGGCTGTTCTCACCCTTTCATGTCAGAAAGAGCAGGAAGGTCAACAAGAATGATCAAAGGCCTCAGGACTGCAGGCTGCTGCCTTGATTCTGACCCAGGGATAAGTTCAGTGACCAGGATGTGGAAAATTACATGTGACCTGAAAAGGGCTGCATATGTGAATGTACGTGGAAGATATGTGAGTGAAGGCATGTATGTATTCCACTACTGACCTTCAAGAATGATTAGCCAGAAAGGAGGAACTGGATCAGGCCACCTGCATGTTCATGCTTATGTAGGCATGGTTTGTATTTACATGGCAATATCATGGAGGGATGTGATGAGAGAGAAACATTGCAAAATCCATCGACCTTGATGGTATGAATAAGGATGAGGTGTTCACCATTCCTTCCAATATAAGACCTAGGGAGTATCCTGTGAAGCTTGCCTTTCAATAGGTACTGAATAAACAGAAGGAGGGACTCAGTGGGTCCACTCCTTGAGTAGGCTGTTATGTTGCAGACACGTTTTCTTCCCATTTATGATTTTTTTCCAAAATCAATGTATCTCACAGTATCTATTGTTCCTTGAAAAGCATGAAGAAGACTGCATAAAGGATAAAAATCACAATGCTCAGAATCAAAATCAGTGATTCCTGTTCCACCTTCCTTTATGATGAAGGCTGAACAGTTCCCAACATTGGTTAAGGCAAAACTCCAATGTTGTTCATCCACAGTATCCAATGATCCTCCTTCAGCTTTTACTCAGATGACACATTTCAAAATGCCATGTTTGTGTTCTTTGACAGAGTATCCGTTTTTTCACAGATTCACGCAGACTCACAGAGTGGCAGGGGTTGAAAGAGACCTCTAGAGGTCATCTAGTCCAACTCCCCTGCCAGAGCAGGATCACCTAGAGTAGATCACACAGGAACAAGTCCAGGCGGCTTTTGAAAGTCTCCAGAGAAGGAGACTCCACCACCTCTCTGGGCAGCCTGTTCCAGTGCTCTGTCACCCTCACAGTGAAGGAGTATTTCCTCATGTTCAGGTGGAAACTTCTGTTTTCCAGTTTATGGCCATTGCCCCTCGTCCTGTCACTGGACACCACTGAGAAGAGCCTGGCCCCATCTTCCTGACATCAGCCTTCAGATATTGATAAGATCCCCCCTCAGACTCCTCTTCTCCAAGGTAAACAGACCCAGCTCTCTCAGCCTTTCCTCATATGGCAGCCCTTTCAGCATCTCAGTGGCCCTGAGCTGGACCCTCTCCAGTAGTTCCTTGTCCTTCTTAAACTCAGGAGCCACAGTACTCCAGGTGAGGCCTCATCAGCGCCAGAAACCATGTACAAATAGGTAGAATTCTAATTAATCTCCATTGAAATAAATAAAGTAGCTTCAGTGACTTGTTGATTACAAATTAATTTTTAATAGATGGATTTGCAAATTTGTATTTTCCATCTAATCCCCCAGGTATGTGAGAGCCTGTGGTAAGGCACACGGGCAAAAGTGCTCTTGCAACATTTACTTTTTCATCTGGAAAAAATGACAAGCTTTCAAGGCTTGTAAGCAAGCACAAGAACATGCGTAACTGAAGTCTGCAGAAAAGTGTATCGACCTAGTCGAAACTGATCAGTTTTTGCAGCTTTGGTTGACCATAAAGCGACTTGCCAGAGCTCGGCAGCTCTCAGGATTTAGCTGTGTGTATACATGGGAAAAAACAGATATACCGTGGCTCAGCAAAATCTGGATAAAAGATAGACTTAAAAGACGTGCTTGTTCATGTGCACATAGTGTCTGGGGTCATGTGACATTCTTGGCCTTAGGAGACTCTGTCTTGTGATTCTCTTCCCTAAGTTTTGTAAGAGTCCTCAAAATACTGACATTTCATCCCTCCTTCCTTCATACTCCAACTAAGAACTGGATTTCAAAATAATATGCGTCTTGCCTACCAGTACATGCTGAGACAGCTAAATAAATGTCCATGTTACAGGTGGAGTCCTGTGCTATGTTGCGAAAGTGGCTGTAAAGGTCTGAAGAGAAGTTTTCTAATGTGATGTGAAAATCTGAATTAAGCAGCCAAAAAATGAGCTTCCACCAGTAGAAGAACACAAGACATGCTGAAATACGGGATTTTGCACCAGGAACGGGACACTGTAATTTCATTATTGACAAAACAGGTGGAACCACTTAACAATCAGGTGTTTCAGCATGTAAATGACCAGTAAAATACACGCCTCCCTCATGTCAATAGCAATGGTAGGTACCAGTTACAACCGGTTAGACCTTTTTGACAAGGGCTTAGCCTTAAAACTGTAAGAACACTCGCCAGATCACAAGTCTCTCTGTTACAAAATGGATACATGCTGCTAGTACACTGCAAATTTTTTTATTTTTTTTTTAAAGAAGAAAGAAAAAGGGATCTTGCAGCTGTGGTGTTGTTTTTCCTCAACGTTTCCTAGGAGAAGCGACTCATGCTGCTGCTCTCATGGCATTCAGAAGCAGCCCTCAAACACACCCCGCATCCCTGGACAAAGCACAGTGCTTAGGCATCAGGCTGCTTGTCTGACTGTATTTATATAGAGTCTGAATTGAAATAGCAGCTTAGTCAAATGGCATGAAATATGCAGATCTCTGTAAAATAAACCTTTAGAGACTTATCAGCAGAAAGGGGTTTTTGGAGACATCAGCCAGACAGTGGTACCCTGACTCAGCTGATGTTAGTTATGTAGGTAAAAATGTTAACAAACATGTCGTAATTGTATTGCTGCTGTTTCTGTGGCTGTTGGCACATACTCTGCAAGAGAAATCTGAAATATGAAATATGCGAGGGGGGGCAGGGCGAGGGAAGGAGGGGAGGAATCAGACAGAAAACGGGACTGAAAAAAACCATTAGCATGCAAAGAAACCTTTACTAATTTGCTAATGAATTCCTGATTAGAAACCCCCTTCGAAATCCTGTTGCTGTTGGAGACACACAGTATGCCATGGTTATGTACCCAGCAGCCAGGGCTGGGGTTAAGTAACCAAACAGCAACACAATTTGCTTAGCTATGGAACTGTTTTCTTTTCACATCCTCAGAGCTACTTAGTAAAATATGCTGCAGATTTTTAGCAGCGTACTCCTTGTTAGGGGGAGAGGAGGGGGGGAGTATCATAGTTACCATCTGTCATTGTCTTTTTTTAATAGGACTTGCTTTGTTCTTGAATTTTGCAATGTTTTTTTCCTGTAAATGATGGGAACTTATTGTGGGATCTTGCTTGTAATCCTCCATTACCCAGTTTGTTATTAGGTCTTTCTGTAGTACTTGAGCTGATGATTTAATCAACTGAACATCACTTGGCACCATACCATGATACCCTTTTAAGTTAAAAGACCTTGCCTCAGTACAGTTGTTCACTAGAGGCAGAACTAGTGCAAGGAGGGTCTCTGGCACATCCTAATGTGCTATCTGCCCTATGGATCTTCTGGTCTGCTGTTCTGAGAAGTAGCAAATTAGCATAGTCATGCCAGGCAGCTATAGGAATTTGCCCTGAGATGGCATCTCGTTAGATTTAACTAGGTTTGCTTTGAAAAAGAGAGAACTGAATGGGTCACTAAAGCATGTAATCAATCTGCCTCACTCCAGATGTTAGCAACATAGTGTTCAGCTCAGCAGAGGTTAACTATAGAGAAGCTGGGCCAACTTTTGTTTCTTGATAATACTTTCATATTTTCAGGGAGAGAAGTCCATTTCAGTGAGTACAGGGATAAATGTTGCCTTAGGAAGTGGCTGCTCTAAGAAGAGAAGTCACAGATGTCCTGCTCTTGCACAAAGATGATTGCTATTAAAACTAGTAATAATGAACATGGAGTGTTTCAGAGAAGGCAATGGACTCTTCATTGCCAGGGGCTGCATGCAACAGCAGGCTTCAGCTGCCCTGGCCAGCCTCATTGGTGACCCTTTGCCCGTAGGGCCAAGAGCCCCGTTTAAGCCCGTGCCTGGGGACCCAAACCATGCCTGAGCTGAGCTGTAGGTAGGTCTGTGCCTAGCCCTGTCTCCTGTCATCCTGAATTACTAACTGCTTTTCCTGGCTGGAGCTCCCAACAT
>NW_010229369.1:11830-36599 GCF_000690775.1 Eurypyga helias
GAGACCTTATAGCAGCCTTCCAGTACCTGAAGGGGCCTACAAGGAAGCTGGGAGTGAAGGCCTTTGTACATGGGCCTGTAGTGACAGGACAAGGGGTAACGGGGTCAGATTGAAGGTGGGGAGATTTAGATTAGGTATAAAGACGAAATTCTTCACGGAGAGGGTGATGAGGCACTGGAACAGGTTGCCCAGAGAAGCTGTGGATGCCCCATCCCTGGAAGTGTTCAAGGCCAGGCTGGATGAGGCTTTGAGCAACCTGGTCTAGTGGAAGGTGTCCCTGCCCATGGCAGGGGGGTTGGAACTAGATGATCTTTAAGGTCCTTTCCAACCCAAACCATTCTGTCATTCTATGCCACTACTGACTTTTAAACAACTCCTTTTCATCCTGGTGGACTATACCTCCAATAACTTTAATGAGATATTTTTCTTAACAGCAATCCTGCCTTCCCTCTCAGGCAGGCAGGCAAAATCCAAGGAGTACTCGAGTACTCATTGCAAAGGGCAATGATAAAAGGACAACTATGCATGCTTGGAAACAGAAGCTTAATTATCTCAGTTACGATCTTCTTTTGAAACAACATAGCAAGGAGCAAGTCATACATGTAGCCCAGAACTGGAACTAAGTTTTATATGCAGTTGTGCTGCTCTATCTGACAAGGTACCAGAGGCAGATCAATTAACGAATGAAGCTGAAAATATGCCGATCAACAACGGATGTATGACTTATATGAAGACTCAGCACAGAGAAGATGCCCAGGTTGGTGAACTTTGACTAGAGAATATCCCTGGCCTTCTCTACACAGGATTGTGTTTAGCTAATTTTGCTAATCACTTCCTACAATTCTTCGTAGCTTTCCCTATTTAAGCCAAGAACCTTTCAGCTTCTGCCCATTAGCAGTTCTCCTGTTGGGCAAGATGTGCTGACTAAATCTCCACGTTTCAGGCTGTAGCCAGTCACCTGGAAGCACCAGAAACATTAACATATCCCAGAGCACAGTTCGGCATCATGGCGCCCTTGTCTGGAGTATCAGAGATGAGGGCAAGGACAGAACTGACTAATTGAGCAGATTTGGCTCATGCCCTGAAATGGCTTCCAGAGCATATCTTGTTCAAGACTGTCTTGACTGATGCTAGAAAATGTTTCACACCCTTGGGCTTTTTCCACCTTCCTTTCTCCAACGTGGTCTGCAACTCAGCATTGTGGAAATCCTGGGAATACCTAACCCAACCAACTTCCTCCCAGTGGAGGCGACTGAGGTTCTATCTTCTGTTTCTTGCAGTGATTGTCATAGACATTTGCAGTTTTGGAAAATTGAGCAACTTAGTGGAGGTGAAGTTTGTTACAGAGAACCTGATTAAAATGACTGATCCAGTGGTCTCTTCTGAAGTTAAACTGTCAAATCTATGTCAACAGCAGAAGGTATGGGAAGGTGAAATTAGTTCCCATTCACAGCATATGCTAATCTTCATCCAGCTCTGTGAAATTTAGATTCTCATGTAAGTAAGCTTCTCAGCTGGGAATTCACCAGATTCTACACTATTAAGTTTGCTGAATCAGATTCTGCTCCTGGCTTTGAGCATTTAACTAGCCCAGAAACAGGCCCTATCTCTGACATGTTCCCCAATATCTCAGCACGGTCTACTATCTGTGGTTTATATTTTACTTCACAGCTTGTTAGGAGCATAAGGTATGTGTATGGCAAACACAGAGAAAATCAAAGACTTTACATGTTGCTTTTGCTCAGTAAATTTACAGCTGTCTTGCTGCCTCAGTTTTATCACCAGTCTAAAACAGCTCTGTGGACTGGGGTTGCAATATTTTGGGGATGTACAGAAGCATCCCTCAGCAGTTCATGCCTTCTTATGTGAACCAGGAAATTCTTTGAGCTCACAGTGCTTCATCTGACTTTACTGTTCTCGCAAAAATTGTAGGTCCCTCTTGAAGCAAAAATCGTTGACCTTCTACTTGTTCCTTCTTCCCACCAAAAACTTCTCCTTTCTCAGTGACACTCTCAGGTTCATGTCTCTTCACTGATAACTGGTTTCTTTGTGCTGTCAGGCTTTACTTTGCTGATCCATGAATACAAGGTGGATAGTTATTTCACCATTTGTCATCTTAGCATTTTGGTGTAGCTCGGACCAAGCTGGAGCATTGTTAAGACTGACAATTGCCTGTTTTAGATCTGGGAAGGGTATGTTCATCATTTCACCCGAAAAAAGGTGGATCTCATACACAAATGGAGTCATGCAGTAGCACACCAATATTCTTGCTAGCAACATTTCCATTGCAATTAAAACTCGAAATTCCTGACTAGATTCCCCATCTCACCACAGAAATCCCTGTCTTCACAAGCTGAGACTCATAAATTCATCTTGCCCCTCTGCTTGAAAAACACATGTGTGTAAAGAATGCACTTAAACCCACTCTTCAAATTCTTGCTGCATATGGCTTGCTTTATTTCCTTATGTAAAGCGGTTTATAACACAGACTTTGCATAAAAGAAATTTCACTTCTCACTTGGAAAAGCCCATTAAGGAAAGAGGTTTGTGAGTAAACAAACCTCAGCTGCAGAAAAAGGGCAGTAAACATAAAAGCCAAAAGTAAATACATCTGAACTCGATTGATATTTCTTTCAAGTCAGCTTTTAGCAATGTTTGCATGGTGCACTTACCTGTGTCAGCCACCTTCTACCGTGTGGCTGCATACTGAAGTTGAGTGCAATATCACACGGCATTGGCTATAAAATAGTATTTCAGGGCACGCTTGACAACATGCTGAAGAAAACCAGTCTGTCTTCTCAAACCAGATGGCAGTCATTGATCTGGGCTATACTTTCAGGCCACGCTTTCATCAGAATATAAGAGAAGTCAGGTAATTACAAGGATATGGAAGCTAATTTGAACAACAAATTTACAGTCAAAGGTCACTTTGGGTTAGATGGGACTTCTGGAGGTCACTTAGTTGACACTCACCCCCACAGACAGAAAATCCAACTTTGAAGTTAGAACTGTTCCAGTAACGGTGATTCTTTATGATATAGAGATGGTTTGTAAAACCTTCCTCCTTTGCTCTTTTGTGAAGAAGGAAGAATTGGTTTTGGTGGCAAGCAACATGGTTCTGTCAGGTGAAGTAAGAAATTCTGTAAGAAATGATGACTGCACCAGTTCTTAAGAAAGACACAGGGTTTTGTTCATTGGCAATCCAAACCTCTAGAAGGCACTTCCAGTTGCTCCCAGTAAACCGTGATGAGAATCAGCTGGTAGTTTTCTGGTATGCAGACATAAGTCTTATAAGACTTACGTTTCCACCAGCCATTAGAAATCCCTCTTGAATGTAATTTTTTTTCCAAAGATATTAGCATTCTTAATGCTTGTTGTTGCTTTCAGTCATGTCCATGCAATGGAAATCCAGTAAATGGGGTGGGTTTAATAACCTGCTATTGCTTATGACAGTCGTCTAGTTGGGACAAACATATGGAGAGGAATAGAGGAGATACATACCATAAAAGATAATGGAATCTTCCTATGCAAGGCAGGAAACCCAAGCCCTTCAAACATTTTGCAGGAAGTATATCTGTATCTGAAAACTCTTAACTTTAGCTGTTTCAAGATAACAGCGTGTAAAACAGTAGCTGAAGCAGAAAGAACAGAGACTCATCATATCACACACGTATCATATGCTCAGTGGTTTACAGTAAAAAACAACTCATGCATGAATTCATAGACATATATAGACTGGTTAAGCTGCTGACAAGCTAACTTTCACATCCTAAGATGTAACAATCATACTGATTTATTTTTATTGCAGTTCATGAGTATCCAGCAAGAGCTGTTAGAAATAGAAACTTGTAAACCAAGATACATTTCTGGATATTCTTATGGTTATTATAGTAAGTAGTACTTTTGCTCCTTTCATATGAAATGGAGTGGATAGGGCATAGGATTGTACTGCAAAGCTGAGCTGCGTCTACCTAGGGATGCCAGGTGAAACCTTTCAGTGTACAGCTCATTAAGAGGGAAAGCAGGGTAGTGTTTGCTGTGGCTGTAAAATGGGCTGGAAGTGCTGCCCACACCTGTTCTTCCCTGAATGCCAAAGGCAACATTTACTCAGTGGCTGAAGGTGATGTCAGAATGACTTTCATGTCAGTAAGAAACAATGATAATCACCATAATCTAATTTCAAAGGCTGTGGTGCACTATTGTGTTCATCTACAAAAAGTCAGTTTAAACTACTTCCATTTTATGATTAGGAGGAAAAAAGAAAAATATTAATGCCAAACTAATTCCTTCCAGCGACACAATGGGTAAGATTTTTCACCATGGCTGACAGGAGGGGCTCATAGTTGACAGTGGAGTACAAATCTGGCACAGGGAGAAATTGCTTGACCTTATGCACTGGCCCTTAAGTATTGCTAGATGGTGCAAGCCAGGGCAGTCCCCAAGCTGCTGTTGCATCTGAAGCTAAGCAATGCTTCAAGAAGCTACCTCCAATTCTGTGACATCTACCTGATGTGCCGTGTCAGCAAGGACATAGCAAGCCAAGTGCAGATTTGTCTCAGCTAAATCCCATGGCTGCAAATGAGTATTTGAAAGTACAATACATAGATATTAAGTAGAGGTGATGACAGAGAGAGATCTGTGTTTCTCTTCCACAAGTAAAATCAGCAGCAGCCCTGCTACTTAAAATCAGCTGTCCTGGTGAAACAGAAGATGCTGTGAATGCTGTCTTTCTGGTCCCATAGGAGCACTGCAGGTCCATTTCATGCTGGAGTACACGACTGCAATGTGATACTGAAGAAGCAGCTCCCATCTCAATCCAGAGCAAGGGATATGAAGAAAACCTTAACATTACTGGTATGATATTTTCTGTGAAACAGGTAACACTCTTGCAAGAGCAAGATAATGGCAAAAGTAGTTTCCATGTGAACACCTTTCTTCAATCTTGTTATCTCTGTCTTAGGAGAAAAGGCAGCTCACCAAAGCCACTGCTTTTTGAAAATTATATGACAAAACCTACCCAGTAGCCTTGCTTCACTGTCTCATGACTAAGATGCAACATTTTTCCCTGTTGGGCATTTTTTTTCAAAACTGGCACAGTTGAAGCGACGCCCAGCATACAGTGTATTTGGAGTTGAATGGGGGTTTTTTAGGCATTCCAGTAACAGAAAGTGAAACAGGTAAGTGCCTGGCATGGAAAAGACTCATCTTTTCCTCTGAGAAAAGTTAAAATAATCAGTGGAGAAATCTGGCTGAGCTTCAATTTCACTTTTGCTTCCAAATTCCTCCTAAAGAAAATTCTGTTGAGTAATCTGTTCAAATGTAAAACTTCTTGCTGTCGTGTTGAATAGCATCACAGGTCATGGGTATTTTTTACCTGACGTACTTACGGGGTTTTACATAGACTGTGCATTAAAATTCTGTCCTGTGACATAATGTTGATTTACGTTGGTGTTGGATTTTTTTTTTCTTTTTGCCTGTCCTTTGATTTAACTTCAACCTCTTATTCCTTTTGTGATATAAAGTATCTTTCACATATTGCCCTGTTCGTGGTTACTTGTGGTAATTTCCAGTTTAATACGCTGGGAAGTTTGGAAATGAGATACAGGCATGTAATGATATCTCCGCCTGAAAGATGACTGTTCATGACATAAGATCACATGTACAGATTTTATTCAAATTCTCACAAGATGTTTGAATACAGATATCACTCCTGAGACTGGAACAGACAATAAAGGCATTCTTAAACAAAAGTTCCTTGAGCAACAGTAAGACCAAAAATAAAGTGTATCAAAGGCACTCAGATAACCTCTTTGCAATAGTAAACCACATTTCATGACAGCATAATTCTCAGTAACTTCAAGATACAGTACCTGAAAAAAACATTGCTTTCCACTGCTGCAGTGCCAATAAATCCCCATCAGTTAACTGTTCATCCCAAAGCTAAAGTGCTGTAACTTTCCTTTTAAGTCCCCAAAAACATACAAGAAGTGCAAATTACGGCATGTAAGATGAAGAGTTTTCACAGATCCACACTCCCACTGTCTCTTGAAGCTGTGACAGTTGACATGTATAAAGCTTCAGTTTGAGAATTAAAATCATCTCCTTAAAGAAAAAAAATGGAATAGTATTATTTTTAAAATTGCAATAATTTAAGCAAAGAAATAGCCTGATTTTAACAACTGAATGGTAGTGAAAGCACCATCTTCATCGTATGCAAGCTTTTCTGGGCCATGCTGAAGTTACCAGTGGCTCTTTAAAGATGCCATTAATAACAAAGACATCCTGTTGCAGTTTTTTCAGATGGAAGAATTCTCTCTCACGCTCTTATCTGTGAGCCAAATTCTGAATTTTCTATTACGTCAAGGCTATCACTTACTATCAACCATATAAATGAAATAACAAAACTGAAATCTGGTTAGATAACATCCACGGGAATGCTTGTCAGTAAAATCTGTGCATCTGAATAAAAGTTTGCAGAACTGGGACTTCAGTGATGAGGTCAAATGTCGTACATCTCCAGTACTGATACAGCTTGAGCTGTAAGTTAAAATGATAACACTAACAATCCTATTTCCTGTAACCATGGCCATGACGGTCATTTCCAAGGCTCTTTGGTAAAGTGTCTGTGGCTTTTATGCTTCAACTACCTACTCATCATGGAAAAAAGGTTCTTTCCAGTGTTTCTTAAAAATATGTGGTGCTGAGAAATATACATGTTTGTCATATGACTTACTGCATTTTGCACAAAGATTTTCGGTCATTAAAATGAAGAAGTAAAGCAAAACCACAAAAAGCAGCTATCTCTCCCTTAATTTCTTCATTTCAGTAAGTGCACAGAGGAGGCTAGGGCCTAGAAAGTGAAAAAGAAACTTACAACAGTAATACAAAAAGCCACAGGAAGCCACGCTGTTCCCAGACAACATGCACTGGAATTATGTCCAGACTCGCACAAACGCTGTCCTCCAGATGGCTGCTTGCCTTGAGCTTTTGTTCATTTGCACATGGCATAAATTCCACTGAAGTTTCACACCATCACGTGTGATGGTCAAAATAAGAAAGGGCCTTTGACTACAGCAAGTGTTGACTCTGAAAGGTGAAAGTGTTTTTCTGAAAGTGTCATTTTGACTGTATTACCTACTGATGGCAGTGGGTAATGTGCAGGCACTACAACCTGAGGTGATAAGACAATCAGGGAATCTGTGGCCTCTCTGTGCGATCCCTGGTTTTTATTTCACCTACAGAAGTTACTTTATAAGCTGGTGACTTCTGGATGGGTTTTTGATAGTTTTTTTGGCAGTATGAAACACAGGTGGCTTCTCAAGTAAATCCTGTTCTTGGAAAAGCCCTAAACTGCAATCGTGTCCAGAAACTGCTACGTATTGTTTCTTCAGGCTGCTCAGTGAGGTGCATCACAGTTTTGGTCCAGTTTTTCTCCTTGGGGGACAATCATTCATATTCCTGAAGCACATCAGACAGCCTTCTGGCTGCCTCAACAGGCTGCATTAGATTCTGCTTGGACACCAAGGAATTACAGCTGAACCCAAAACCACCAGCCTTAACACTGGCCACAGCCTCTCTCCTGACCATACATCAACCTATCAGACTTTTATTTATGGATAACAAAACTGATTTATATTTATATAAGTAAGTGGTTTAAGAGCTTTCTTGTCATATTGCTATATAGTTTTCTATGGTGGTTTCTTTTTTTATAGTTCAATTTTAGTACATATAGTTATATGTACTAGTAATAGTTATATGCACCCTGGTACTTTTTTAGGCATTACCTTCTCTCTGCAATGGAAAAATTCCTGGATGTCTAGGAAAGACAAACACTCATAAGATGAAAAGTGGCTCAGTGGATGACCTAATATTGCAAATAAATGAGGTACCATTTTATTTGTTGTTAAAACCTGTAGCCTGAATCAAAAATCTAACAGACTATTACCACAAACATCTTGATGCTTTCCAAAACAACCAGCTTTCTGTGTGTATCCCACTCAGCTGCTACTAGAACTGCAGTTAGTAGAGTGAAAAGGAACAAACATTTATAAATTTTCACATCGTCTGTGAGACAGTCATAATGTTAGATACTGGATTTTTAGAAAACTGAAGAAAATTTGATTTTAAATTCAAAGCTAGCCTCTGTTTTGATGTAACATTATTTACGTTGCCATCTACAGATTTATAAATATTTTAGCTGTAAGAAAGAAAAAGCTGTAAGCATAAATAGAGAAAGCTCTATGACTTACTGTCCTCATCTTTCAGGCTAGCATTCAGTTGTCTCTTCCTGTCTGTTAAAGTAAATATATACAAATTTAGCTTAAACATTTCTAGATGCTAAAGAAACAATACCATTCATCAAACTTGTAGATTAAACTGAGCTTTAAAAACATTTACTCTCATTATTAACTTATACCACATACGTAAACTTCTCTACACCTCTTTTCTTCTACAAACCTTGATGGAAATTCTGAAGTCCTTAACAGCAAGTCTTTCATTTCATCACAATAAATACATTGGTCTGAGTTTACTGGAGTCTATTCATACCCAAGAAAATACTAGAATAATAGCCTGTTTGCCTTATTAGTTTTCCACCACTGCACTTTCAAACAAGGAAAGAAACACTCTTCGTACCAGTCCAGTACAACACACCATTTTAGCTGTACAGCCTTAGTGGAAGTCGAAAACAAAAGGTCAGTGTCACATGCTGCAGCTACAATGACTTCGTAGCCATGAAGAAAACACCATTCAAACTATGTTTTTATAGCCCTCCTTACCAAGCCAAAGCTTGTTTGTATTCTTTAGAGAATAGTACCTCGCCAGATAAAAAAGTTTATCTTCCCATATACCGTGGCTCACAAAAGTATCAAGGCGAGGAAAATAAAATGCAACTCAAACGAGGCTATCTAGAAATACAACGCGACCAAAGTCAAGCAAGTGTGCTTGGAGCTATTAAAATTTCCAAAAGGTTGTTCACAGGAAAAATACAGAATAAGTGACAAAATCGACTATCTGAAGTAAAATGTACCTTCTTTGTGTTGCCCATTCTTGAATGATTTTCTCTTTTGAAGGATTATTAGTGCAGAGGGAAGGATAACTACCATCACACACGTGGGGATGATAAATAAGATGAGGGATTTTTGTCCGCTATACTGTGTACTCATTAAAGCTGTCAGGAATGTGAAAAGAAAGTAAAATTACAACTTCCAAAACAGGCATCATTTATGAAGTTATCAGTTCTGATTCTCCGAAGTCTTTCTCTGACTGAACAAAAGATTCTTGAAATTTATCATCAGTGTTTTACATTCATTTTATGAATACTTTATTTTGCAATATTACTATAAGAAGCCTTGCAAAAAATTACTTGTCTCTCATTTGTATGACATTTGAGTAAGCACTACTGCAATTTATCTGTATACCACCTGAAGCACAATTAATTAGGAGTCTAGATCAGCGAAGACACTCATGCAGATTAAAGTATTTCCTCTGTACTGGCAGCCAAATAATGGGAGATACCCTAAACTTAACATACACAGAAAAATTACAGACTGGCTTGTTGAAGTGTGAGTTAGCTGAGGCTTCAAAGGCATAAATAGTACTGACTTGTTTCTTTTCCAGAGCATCTGGAAATACTGCAGTGTTTTCTAGAAACAAATTCCAGTGACGAATCACAGGGCACGATGTACGTACAAGAACTCTCTGTCTTGTTCAAGTTCAAGGTGATACAGACCTGAAGTGGAAATGTGTGCTGAAGTTTCTGCATTCAGTTCTTTATTCCAGAACACACAGCTGTAGTTCTCACTCATATTTGGTTTGAACATCAGGATGCTGGTGACATTGTAGAGACCGTCTGCGGTCAGCGTGTAGGTGGTATTTGCAGATCCACTGAGATTGAAGTTCTTCTCATTTTGCCAGAAAACCTCTGCCAGAGGAAAGCCTTCTGACTGGCACATAAAAACAAACTTGTCTTCACCTGGTTTCCTCATTACTTGAGTGTTTATTCTCTTGTAGGTTGCTGCATAAGAAAAAGTTGAGTGAAATTACTTCATGCAACAATAGTAATTTTCCCACTTCAATTTACTTCCTTCCCTTTAATGCTGTATTTTGTCTATCACTGTACCTGAGGTACAGTTATTTGAAATGATGAAGGATGTTTCATAGAATAATTCTGTATTTGTTATTCAACCTTTCTCACACCTACAGTGGCAGAACTTACTCCACTGCTTCATACAAGGCTGCAGTTGACACTGAATTTATAATTCACCTATACAGAGGAAACAAGTGAAGTCTCATGGGACTCTATTTTCACTTTTTGAAAATTCCACTTCAAGAAGACTGGTTTTAATGTCTGTTTTACCATAGCTTATAAACAAGGGTAATATTTTCATCATATTAGAACAAAATGAACTTAAAAATGGCTGTATCCATTTCTGCATTTGACAAAACTCACTATGTAAATGCCTGGATGGGAAAGGAATGCTGCCTTGTATCACACTGTCATGCTGCAGTTGTTGGGAAATGCCAGAGGCCTTTCAAAGGACTGGTCTATCATGCTATCCAGTAACGCACCCCCTTATTACTAATGTCCATTTGGCTCTGACAAACACAGAAAATCAGACGTCCTTGCTCTGGGAGCTGCAGTCACTCCAAGAATTCCCACCCACTTCGGTAGTTGCAGCAGGGCTCCTAAGCACAGTAAAGCACCTCTGAGAAACTTCTGGGAATTGTCAGAGGTGGCTTAACAGTGGAGGGGGTCAAATGAGAAGCAGAGGGTGGGGGCACTGGAGAAGAGGGTGTAGGATGAAGGACATAAGGGGAGCAGTCGCTCTCCCTCTCTGGTGCAGGTTGCTCCTGGAGAAGCTCAGCTGGATGTCAAACCAAACACCAACCGGCACTAAGACAACTGCTTTAGTTCACCTGGGGGCTGAGCACAGGGTCTTGTTGAGAGAATTAGCAGGAAATTCCTCCAAATTAATCAATTTCTATAAGCCTGTAGGAATTTAGTGGGGACATCTCAAAGAGTGTATCTTTACATTCAATTCAGTCACGAACCTTTTACTTGCAAAGTGACGTACTTGTAGTCCACACCCTGGTACTCAATGATACAAAGGTATGATCCTGCATCAGTGATCTTCACGCTGCTGATCTGAAGGATAGCTCGTCCCAATTTCAGTTCACTCTGCAAAAGTGCTGCTCTTCCTACGTAATCCTGATGTTGGGATGCAGGGAATGCCTTCCCATTACGGAGTATGTACACCTCTTTTGATTGCGACTGGCCCTGCCTTTTTTGCTCCCAAAGAACAGTCAATAATTTTAGGTTTAGTGAGCCGTTCACAGGGAATCTGCATTCCATAGTCACATTGCTCCCATACTCCACAATGTATAGCTGTTGAGGAACTTCAACTGTAAATAAAGCTGCAGCAGGGAAAGAAAAGAGTTTCATTTGTTGTATTCACCTATGTTCCCCTCTACTCTGTTCTCACGAGACTTCACCTGCAGTTCTGGGTCCAGCTCTGGGGGCCTCAGCATAAGAAGGATATTGACCATTTGGAGCAAATACAGAGGACGCCATAAAGATGCTCCAAGGGCTGGAGCACCTCTCCTGTGAAGAAAGGCTGAGAGAGTTGGGGGTGTTCAGCCTGGAGAAGAGAAGGCTCTGGGGAGACCTTATAGCACCTTCCAGTACCTGAAGGGGCTACAAGGAAGCTGGGGAAAAAACAAGGAAGCTGGGGGGGGGGGGATGGTTTACAAGGGCCTGTAGTGACAGGACAAGGGGAAATAGGTTTAAATTGAAAGAGGGGAGATTCAGATTGTACATCAGGAAGAAATTCTTCACTGTGAGGGTTAGAGACACTGGAACAGGTTTCCCAGAGAAGCTGTGGATGCCCCATCCCTGGAAGTGTTCAAGGCCAGGCTGGATGAGGCTTTGAGCAACCTGGTCTAGTGGAAGGTGTCCCTGCCCATGGCAGGGGGGTTGGAACTAGATGGTCTTTAATATCCCCTCCATTTTTACCATGTTAGTAGTATTCATAGCAAATCCTCTATATTGTGTAGTGATTACAGAGTCTGAAAGACAAGGACAAACAAGCAATGTTTGTTTTTCCACATTTTACAAATAACGTAAGGCTGACACAGTGATTACAGAGGAAGCACTTCTGTGAAACTATCATTGTATCTTGTATGTCCTAGGATTCTAGTAAAACCAACAGTTAATTGTGGAAATAGTAAATCTAATTTCATTATTCTTCACAAAGAGAAAATCAAGTGTAACTCCTGTGAAACAGAGAGCTGCACCAGGTAAACACACGTAACTTGGAAGAATCGCTGTGTAGCAATTACAGTTTTCCACAAGCCTGGGAGCTTTTGAGTATCATTTAATCCCATGCATCTTCTCAAACATATTTAACAGTATTACAGAAAAACTATCAAAATAATCTTCTTAGCCATTCACCAAATCTGAAATCCATATTGTTATGAATATTTTACATTTTTCAGTGTCTTGATAAAAGTGAAGTATTTATGATACATCATTCAGTATACCTTGTTACTACTTTCTAACTGGATGTATCATATATTGGTAGATTTAGTTCAGAAGCACTTGGAAATGTTGATAGTGACATTCAAAAGAGAAGTTCATGCAACTGTTCATGCATTCCTTTTATTTTATGTGTTTGTGAAATACAGGGAAAGCTGCAATTCCTCTTACCAATGGGTGTTTTTTTTCACTTTAATACAACCATAATAAGGGAAAAAATTAATATGAAGTACCAAGCCCCTCCTGGGTTTTAGCCAAGCTGCTTCTGCTGCAGGCGTGGACAGGGGATTACATGTGGTTTTACTTTGCTCTGCCTCGCAGTGATGTTGTTTAATTTACAACTGGCCTAGGTTGCTTTGGTCATCCTCCCTCTCATAGCCCTGCCTGCTTGTGCTGGATGCCTCAGCAGTCCATATCGTCCGCTTTAAAGAAGACAGATTGTGTAAAGTGACAGGTGTCTGTTCTGTGCTCAGTGCGTACACAGGGCCTTCCTTCTGTAAGGTGTGGCAAAGCAGAGGCTCCACACAGCGCTGGCTATTCATGCAGTATCACTGGACGTGCTGAAGCTCTTGTACTGAGGGAGTAGCAGTGTTTGGAATTGGAAGCATTGGTGGAATTGAAAGGCAGTTTCTCACCTGAAACCACACAGAGCTGCGTTTCCAGCAACAGCATTGTGAGGCTCTGGAACATTTTCTCAGGTGGATCTGAAACAAAAGTAGGATTGCATCAGAACTTAAAACAACTACCTTCTCCTGCTGAGGTGGATTAGAGCCATGCTAGCCTTCAAAGACTACTGCAGCTAAAAATCAGCAAAAATAAAAACAAACACTAGAATACTACTAGAATCAAGGAAAATACTGATTAAAGCAACCCATGCACAGGCACGGAATGTGAACCACTGACCTGTGGCAATGAAGGAGAAGAAAATGTTTCCACAACTTCACCCCTGAGGCTTTCAGGATCTGCAGCTTGCAGGCAGTCTTAAACAGTCTGAGAGGGCAGTGCTTTTACAACAACTTCACAGTGAAACTCTACCCATGAATAATAAAAATCAATTGCAGTTGGCTTCCGACGTGTGAGAGATTCATAAACATGCACAAGTTCCCTAGCCTGATCTTGTTTCCACTCTGCTTTGCATACTTTTTTGAGGGTATTTATTGCCTGAGTTCCTTACCCTCAAGACCAGCAGACACCCGGAACTCATTGTGAGGTACTGGAAATCTTGGGATGCGTAAATTAAAGTTTGCTTCAGAAGGGATTAGATTTTAAGACCTAGTGCTGCTAATTCTTTCGCTCTGCATGTAGCAGTGCCTAACATGTACAAAGTACCTCATATTACTGACAGTCAACCAACAGCCCCAAAATAATGCAAAAAAAAGTCCAATTTTAGAGTATTGCTCTGTTCCAGTACCAAAAAAACTGTTGTACTTTTGTATACAGATCAACATAACTAAAAAGTAAAAAAAAACCCAAAACCCAAACTAGGGATTAGTTTGGGTTTAGCTATTAGTTATTAACTAGTTAACTATTAACTATTAACTATTTAACTAGCTAATTAGTTAATTACTAATCCCAAACTAGGGATTAGTTTGGGTTTAGCTATTAGTTATTAACTAGTTAACTATTAACTATTAACTATTTAACTAGCTAATTAGTTATTAGCTATTAGTTTAGCTGTTATAACAAAACTAGTGAGATAAGAAGGAAGAATTACTTTGAATAAAAAATGCTAACATACAGTATAATCTGAAAAATTAGTGAAGGAGATCCAGAAATAAGCATAAGGAAGTAAATAAGAGAAGGAACGATTTTAGACTTCCCCAGGGCTAGACTTGCTGGAGAGGGTTTTTATTTTTACTTCCCCATTAATGAATGTGGCTCAGTTTGAAACATTCTGGCTCTTACTTTCTCAGATGCTGCGTTTTTCTGATTGCTTCTACCTTTGAGCTCTCAGCACCTCAGAAAGTCAGGCACAAGCTTTACTAAAGTTAGCAGCCAAAATTAGAGGACTTTTCCTGGAAATTTAGACCTTAATCTTTTGATGTCACAGCTAAAGGTGATTTTCATATTACCATAATGGTGGATATGCAAACTTCAGTAAGCACACATTATGTGTAAATGAACATTAATTACCTTTATCAGAGGACTGACTGAGATGTCACTACTTAATGTGTAATAAATCATAATTAATTTAGCTATATGACAAAGGAGTTAATAAACAATATCAGCATCAGTATCTCCATTTCTTCCATGCAGAAACAAAGACCTTGTACTGTCCTGACAGCTGGGTTAAATTTCACTCATGTAGCCACCACAGTGTTTCACATTTAATACTATAAAAAAAGCTACAGTACGCAATTTCCTGCTATGCTCAATTCTCCACACAGTCTACCCAGAAGCAGGTGGACATAGAAGGAAGAACTACACACATAATGGAACAGTATTTCATGTCAATGTTTACATTCCTGGATTAGCCTCATGTGGGACATGTGAGGTCATCTGCTCTCTTTTTGTAGCTTGGGGTACACTGAGAATGCAGAGCATGCATCTTGCATAACGTAGGGATGGGACTTTTTAAAACATACATATTACTAAGAGTAAAAGGATAGAACAAAAGTAAGCGGATACACAAACAAAGCCCCAGCAGATAGCAATCGTAATTACTAAATATCAGGTAAGAGTAAATCTTGCCTGACCATATGGATTAGTGTGAGAAGAACATGATACATATCACAAGTAAGTAGAAGAATCCAAACCGTGAAACATTTTCACCTTTGATACCAAAAGCAGAATCACGGAATGCTGTGGGATTCAGCAACAACCTGTATTAGAAGCCATCCTTCTTTACTGCCATGATCTTACTAGTGGACATCAACCTGTTGCACAACCTCAGCGCAATCTACCCATGCAACTTAATCATGTGGCTCTGCCAGGCATCGTGACACATTTCCATAAAGAAGGTCTGCACCAACATCTGGAAGGTGGTTTGTCCTGACCTTGCAGCACCAACCATTCATGCTCTTACAGAACAGCCCTCATTTTCTCCCTATCTTTTGTAAAACGTGTACCATGCCCTGCTATCCATTAGTTAGTGTACAAAACAATCCTAAAAAGTTTGTGCGCACAACTGTCTTTTTTTCCTTTTAAGCTAAAGGCCGTTTCTAAAGCGTGTTCCTCATCTGTCTGTTACAACTTCATAGGGATATAACGAAGGAACACTGCACCATAAAAATCAGCACTTGGTTCTGGCAGCAAAGTCAGAAATTGAAATCCACATCTGAGAACATGAGGAAGTTGCATGACATTTCAACAGCAATTTGGATCTTCCCAGTAAATTAATTTCCCAGACCAACCTGCAGAAGAAAAAGCAAGTTCTCATGCAATGCTGTGTGATTATGAAAATGAAGCTGAATAAACCTTTGAGGGTTGAGGTGATGAAAAACATAGCATCAGACATTTTTAAATCATCATGGCTTTTTATGAGTTGTAAGAGTTCCAATGAGGATGTAAGGCCCAACACTAAAAATTTTAGTAGGAACAATGAAAATAAAGGCATGACATTAGGAATGGAAAAAGGCACAAATATAATCTTCTCTTTCTACACACTTTTTTTTTTTTTTTTTTTTACACCAGAAGTACTAAGTTGAAACCCATTCTTGACTCTCTTTGGCCCAAAAGGAACATATTCTGATAGGTTTTCCTGGTGAATGCTTAGTGAAATCCAGAGGATGATAACAAATGGCTAAAATTCCACCAAAGGTCAAAATGACACTCTGTATAGTTTTCCTCCTTTTTATTCAGTTGATTATGTCTGTGATGTTAGTCTTGGCCCCAGCTCACATACCCACAGTGATTATAAAACTCATCTCAAAAAACCCCATCATTTCTGGCTAATAGAATGCACCAGTTGACATAAAATCTCAAGTGGTTGCCCAAAATTCTCCTGGTAATGAGTGAGAAAGTTGTTTCTTGTTCCCTCAGACAATTTGGACTTGGCATTCCCATTTCAAACAGCACAAGTTGCATGCTCTAGGCCACAATATTATTTTCAACACATTATTCAATTTTCAACATAAAGTATGGACTTCATTCAGTTCTACAGACAGAAGTGAAGACATGCCTGTCCTAACAGCTGTATTGTACAAGGATTCTATCAGGAGATAACTGATGGCAAAAGGGGACCATCAAATTCTGTTATATACTTAAACCATGGAGCTCTTGAGCAAAAAGAGTCCAGAGGAGGCCACGAAGATGATCGGAAGGCTGGAGCACCTCTCCTGTGATGAACAGGCTGAGACAGTTGAGCTTGTTCAGCCTGGAGGAGGCTCCAGGGAGACCTTATAGCCCCTTCCAGTACCTGAAGGGGCTACAAGGGTGCTGGGAGGGGACTTTGTACCAGGGCCTGTAGTGACAGGACAAGGGGTAATGGCTACAAATTGAAAACGGGGAGGGTTAGATTAGATACCAGGAAGAAGTTCTTCACAGAGAGGGTGGTGAGGCACTGGCACAGGTTGCCCAGAGATGTTGTGGATGCCCCATCCCTGGATGTCTTCAAGGCCAGGCTGGATGTGGCTTTGAGCAACCTGACCTAGTGGAAGGTGTCCCTGCCCATGGCAGGGGGGTTGGAACTGGATGGTCTTTAAGGTCCCTTCCAACCCAAACCATTCCATGAGTCTATGAAAAGCTGGGATTAAGTAGCTGTACTTTGTACAGATCGCTTTGGCATGTGTTTATTGTTATCCCTACTGGACCTTTTTTTTCTGGGAACACTCAGGTTGTGGACCACAGTGAGTTGATGAGGGAGGCCAGCACTGGTCTGGTCAGAAGTGTTAAGTCTGATTTGATCTCAGTCAGAGACAACTCCCACGATGCTGACAATATTGAAGAGTTTGCAAGAAGCTTTATAAACAGAGGAACATGGAAATCACAGAATATTTTGCAATCTACTCCTTAGTAATAAAGATTGAAATCCACATCTTAATAATGTAAACTGCAAATTCAATTCTATTCCTTTCATCCATGTATCTGAAAGTTCATAGTGCTTTTCTCAGATAAAAGGAGCATCATTATGTCAGATAAAAGGAGCGTAAGACAAGTACAAGACCCTCTGGGACCACCTTTGGTTATTAGCCTTGCTATGATTGTCCCTGCTCATTGCAGGGTGGGTGGACTAGATGACCTTCAAGGGTGCCTTCCAACCCACAACATTCTATGATTTTGTGATTCCACGATTGGTGCCAACACAAGAATAAAAACAATTGTCTGCAGGATGAATATTCTTTATGCTGTCCACTGAACAAACACAACCAGAGGCACAGTCACTGACTGAGGGACTTTATAGTCTAACAAATGATGCATAACCCTTGCCTGGAAACACCATTTCAGGTATTAAAATATTTGTGTTCTGGCAAATGGATGATTAAGAACAGTAAACACATTCAGCATTTACATAATGACACTTAGCAGCAGTAAGCAAACAGAGTGTTGTAGACCAGGAGCATATTTTCCACTAGAATAATCAGACCTGTTGGAAAATCTAAACAATCTTCCAAGCACACAGCTGTTCTCCAGGTTTAAAGCAGAAGCCAAACATACAGAGAAGTTCACAATCATCGCTCAGATTTAAGTTTAAAAGATCAAAGGATTAAAGGACTAAGGAAAGTGTACTTCGTCCTTTAAACTTAAGTAGGTACTGTAGACAGACCCTTGTTTGTGCTGTACTTCCCTGCAGACCAAGTTAGCGCACTGAGATCACTTATGATGCTCAGTTTTACCAGGTGTAACACATATCCTCTTACAAAGTTACTGGAAGAAAGCGGGGGCATTGCACTCCACAACTGGGAGCTGGGAGGAGGATAACATCACCACTCTGGCCAGGTCATCTGTGTCCAGCTCCTCATGACCTGTCAAGGGCACTTTAGCAAACAAGATACTGTAGGTGATCTGAAAGACTAAAGAGGAATTTTGACAGACTTTGTTACAGATTTGAAATAGCAATCTTACTATTGATTTGTTCATGCCTACATTCAACGTTCTTGCTCTGCTGCTGACATACTCTGCAACACAGAATCATAGAATCACAGAATGGTTTGGGTTGGAAGGGACCTTAAAGCCCATCTGGTTCCAACCCCCCTGCCATGGGCAGGGACACCTTCCACTAGACCAGGTTGCTCCAAGCCTCATCCAGCCTGGCCTTGAAGACATCCAGGGATGGGGGATACACAACATCTCTGGGCAACCTGTTCCAGTGCCTCACCACCCTCTCTGTGAAGAATTTTTTCCTGATAATCTAATCTAAATATCCGCGCTTCCAATTTAAACCCATTACCCCTTGTCCTGTCACTACAGGCCCTTGTAAAAAGTCCCTTCCCAGCTTCCTTGTAGCCCCTTCAGGTACTGGAAGGTGCTATAAGGTCACCCCGAAGCCTTCTCTTGTCAGGCTGAACAAGCCCAACTGTTTCAGCCTTTCTTTGTAGGAGAGGTGCTCCAGCCCTCTGAGCATCTTCGCGGCCTCTCTGGGCTCAATCCAACCAGTTGATACCCTTTGTATGTTGAGGGCTCCACAGCTGGACGCAGCACTCCAGGTGGGGTCTCACCAGAGCAGAGTAGAGGGGCAGAATCCCCTCCCTCGACCTGCTGGCCAAGCTTCTCTGGATACAGCCCAGGATACGGTTGGCCTTCTGGGCTGCCAGCGCACACTGCTGGCTCATGTCCAGCTTTTCATCAACCAGTACCCCCAAGTCCTTCTCCTCAGGGCTGCTCTCGATCTATTCTCTGCCCAGCCTGTACTTGTGCTTTACATTACAGAGATCAGCTCAGATCACTCCTTTCCTATTCCTTCTCCTTCTACAGCCTTTGTATTTTTGTACTGCAAAGGTAGTGCCTGCACAAAGCATAATGCAATGCCCAAAAAGATGAACTCATATGAATACCAGATGCAATCGGGCTGTGTTAACATGGCATCCTACTTGGCTGCTTTCTGCTGAAGGAACAATACCACCCTAATGCGACTGTACGGCTTCTCATGACTAAGGTAGTTTGTTGTGATGTAATTCATATCTTTCTGCATGATATTTCTGCTTTATGCTCATCTTGTTGTAAAACAGACTATCTTCTTATACACATACGTACACTGCAAAAGACTGAGGGGTCCCAGTCACTTCTTTCTCTGTTTTTCTGTTACTGAAACTCCTTTGTCCTCTGTACACCTTGCAGTTTCAAAAGCTTCCTTCCCACACACTCACATGTGGAAAAAGACACAACCTTTTCATCCTCCTCATGAAATAATTGAACTGATTTTCTTTTCAGTGAAGGATCCATTTAAAAAAAAAATAAAGTTTAGAAATCCTAGGTCAGAAAATAAACAACAAAAAGGCAATACTAAATCCTTGTACAAACCACATCTGTTCTATACCTCACCATCAGAAAGAAGGTACTTTAATTCCATTTCAGGGATTTCGTAAAAAAACCCAGCAGTGCATATTAGCATTTGTTCAAAGTCCACTTCTCAGTATGTCTTACGGAGAGTCTTCTGCCATCATTCTCTCCAAGCCCCTTCAACCGCACACCCTCTCACCTGTCATTCTTCCTCTGCTGTTGCACCCTTACTGTGCTTCCTTGATGTCCACTATGCAGCCAATCTGCTGTTGGCCCACTGCTTTCTATCTGATGTTCACATCACCTGTGGCAGCCTATTTACATAATTTAATTCTGTTCCCTAACTCACTTCAGCTTCCAGGTGAAGAAATATAATTTCATAGATGTTAGGATAAGATTGGGTTGAAATTTTGTGACAAAGTATCATTAACTACATTTAAAATGCAGCTTTGTGTTCTAGAGAGCATGTGACTTTCAGCTCTTTGCAGCAGCACTGAACAACACAGGCTAATACTTTGGTGTGAGACACTGCAAATTTTCTTTCATATCTTCAGCTTCCACATAAGGAAAGACTTTTCAGAGCTTTTCAGAGGAGCACAAGCAATTCTCATCTTCCTAGACTGTTCTCCTCCTGGGAATGAAGAAGGTGAAAACTCCCAGACTTGCTGTACAATCAAAATAACCCATCCTCTGCAGGCACTGGTTTAATAACAACCAGAAGAAAGTAAGCAGGAACATGCAAATACAAATAGAGAGTTTTTTTATCCTTACAACTCTTCACTGAAATTCAGAGTGGAAGATTTACAACCCAATGAAGCTGAAGCACCACCCTTCTGCCTTTGCTTATGACAGAAGGTTGCATTGCAATACAGGTTCATTTTCTAAAACTTTATTCCCCAGTGTCTGATGTTATATGGACCTGTGTTTTAGCATCTGGGGCTTATCCAATCTCTGTATCAGAATCAGAGGCCACTCCTTACAAATAATTTGAAAACAAACTTAAGCGAATTTTAAGAACACAGGGAAAAAAATCTGCAATCTATCAGTCAGAAATACAGTAAATAAAGATTTGCATTTTAGTGGTGTTATACTCACATCTGATCTTTACGCAGTCATTGGAAGAATCAGGTTCGTAACAGCTCAGTTTTTCAAAGTTTTACCAAGTATCTCTATCCTATTTGCATGATAGCAGAAACTATCCAGCCCTCATGATCAGTTTAAAACATGCACCAACAGCACGGCTTGAGGCTGTTCAGGCTTCATGTAACAAATGACTGTTGAAAGGAAACCACCAAGTTTCTTAGGAATTTGTAAGCAGTTCCAGTTTCATTTTTATGGTTCATGATGAATGTACACTGACTTCAGTGTTCTGCATTGCGGAGAACATGCATCCCAACAAGTTTATTCAAAGTATTCTGTAAAGTTTATATGCTCAAATTCTGCCTTTTTTTAGACCCTTAATTTCTTGCATTATTTATACCCATTTAGAGTAGCATAAAGCCTTGGCATATGAACTTGCATTTATTAGGACTGTTCCGCATTCATGAAACTATCAAGTTACATTTTCTTAATTTTCATCAGATTAATTTTATAATAGTTCCTCAAGAGATGTTCGTTTTCACCTATATCCATGTTATTTAAAAAAAAAAAAGAGAGGGTAGTCAAACACTGTTGCCCAGCAAGGTTGTGAATGTCCATCCTTGCAGATATACCAACCTTGACAAGAAAAATCCTGTGAAATTGGATTTAAGTTGGCCCTGATTTGAGTGGAAAGTTGGACTAAGTGACTGTAGTTCATCTCTCCATCTTTTAATTTATGACCACATCATGAGTAGGAGGCATACAAGAGGATACAGTGGTCTCTTCCCAGGTTTCTCAGATGCATTCATGCTACAGGGGCGACACACGTACTCTTTTGTCTCCAGTTAGTTCCTCATCACTTGGGAGAATTGTGCTCAAGCTCCACACAAATCATGGTTTGGATTTTAGTCCTGTGAATTCTGGCTGGTTTGGGGTGGTGTATGATGATTGCCTGCCTCACAGTCCCAGTCTGACTCAGACCATGAAATCACTTCTCCTGCTTCCTGGTGCAAAGCAACCCATCTTACCAAAACCACTCCAATACTACTTTTTTTCTTCTCTCTCTCAGTAAACTTATCCAGTGTAGCCCTATCACATGAAATAATTTGTGGGTAGCCTGACCTTTTTGCAGAAAAACTCCAGTGACCTCTTTGTCAGCTGTCAGAAGTCAATGGTTTGGATGACTGGACACTTGAAAGAAAAGTCCATAGTGCCAGAGTTGAGCTTGATCTGTGATTTACCATCATAATCAAGTTTGCCTGATGTCTTAATACTTTCAGTAAAGGTGAAGGGGAAAAGATGGCAGCAAAGTGAGACCTATGCTCTTTTTGTAAGTATGTGAGAGTGGGTGAATTGATCCTTCCTAAGGCACTTCTTCCTGACTGATGCTTATGCCTACTGTTTCTCTTAATTCCATCTCCCCCCTCCACCTGCCACCAACTCTCAAAGGCCTTGTTAGCTTTGTGGCTTTCCATACTAAGACAAATAGCCTGTTTAAGGAGAAGTATTAATGCAAACACACCTTGCAATTATTAACACTTTTAAAGGATTTATTAATGGTAAAATAAAGGAAAAAAGCAGAAAAAGATGAACGATGTGCAAGTCGTGCAGAGCCCATGGACATTGTGAGGTGGGGAAGGCAGGAGATAACCCTCTGCCAGAGGCACTGTAAAACATACTTCTGTATGTAAAACATGGGTGTACCAGCTGGGGTCATGGTGGTTGCCAGCAAATGCCTTTGCAGAATACCAGTATCCTACCAAGGGAGACTACCTGCATAAAGGCTTTAGGGAAGCCTTGTGTTGTTGATTGCTATATTCCTTCACTTCTGACTAGCCCTCTGCTCGCCTACCCCATACAAAACTTCCTCACTTGTTTGTTGAGGAATCTCTACCTCCCCTCCATCCAAGTGTCCAGTTTGCCTGCAGGTATTGAGACTTCTCGAAGGAAAACAAATATGTTCCTTGTTCTCTTCACGTGACAGAAAAGATACTGCAAAATTAATTCACAGTCACATCACCATCTCTACTCATTCTCAGCCAGCTCTGGCAACCATAGATTTTCTTCATGTGTTCTTTTTTGGGTCAAGGAGACAGAAAGCTCAGTGCAATTGCCCAAGAGTCACTGACCTTCCTTGGCAACCTCATGAACTCAGCAGTACCCAGCAGGGACTTGGCTGGTACAATCATCTATGTTGCAGGACCAGAGAAATATGGAGAAGGAGACAAGGATCAGGGAGAAGGAGCTGCAAAACCAGAAGCCCCGGTGTTAACATCTGCAAAAGTTGAAGTTCCACTGTTAGATCTCTGCCATTCTGCTGGTTAGCCCATGCTCCGATGATAAACCATTGGAACATTTCATTCAAGGACATTAAAGTTACTTTCTTGGCCAAAAGGGAAAAAGGCCAAACATCCTGCACACTACTCCATGAAAAACCCTACAGGTCAATAGCAATGATTCTACTTTTCTTATTATTAGTTATTCTTTAATGTAATGGTTATTAGCAATTGCATGCGTATTCTACAAAATTAAATGCTACATCATGAAACAGGCCACCAGACTCATTCATAATTACATTTTTTAAATTACTGAGTCCTGAACTCAAATACTAATAAGCCAATTTACATAGTGCATGTGAACCAGGCTTTTCTGAGCACTTTTGGGCATCTAACAATGCTTGGCCAATAGGAAGCAAAATGCAGCTTACTGAAGCTGTGTCTGCTGGATTTCATTCTCCAGATATCTAAAACCACTGAAGCTGCATGCAGAAATCATGACAAAGTTTACATGGCACCGGGCCTGCTGGCAGTGTTCAGCTGTCTCAAAAGGGAAAAAGGATTCTCAGCCATGAGTTGGCAGGGCACACCGAGAGAGAACTTCAAACTAGGTTTGATGGGAGAAGGGGACAAAACCAGACTCACTAGAGATGAGCCTAAGGGTGGCATGCCAGTGTTGGGGGTGAAATCAACAGCTCAGCTCAAATGCATCTACGACAATGCACGCAGCGTGGGTGCTAGAAGGAGCAACAGGGGGAGCTGGAAGGCACTGAGAAGCAGGAAAACGAGGACATGGTTGCCATCACCAAAACATGATGGGATGACTCGCACAACTGGAGTGCTGCAGTGGATGGCTATAAACTCTTCAGAAGGGATAGGTAGCCATGTATGTTGGGCAGTGTTTTGACTGTTCAGGGTTAATGATGGTGACAACAGGGTTGAGTTTATGGGCCAGAATCAGGGGAAAGGCCAACAACTCAGACATCGTGGTGGGAATCTGTTATAGGCCAACTAACCAAGATCAAGAGGTAGATGAATTTTTCTATGAACGTCTGGGAGAAGTATCACAATCCCTAGCACTTGTTCTTGCAGGGGACTTTACTAGATGTCTGCTGGAAATACAATACAGCAGAGAGGTTCCCAGAGTGTGTTGAACATAACTTCCTGACACAGCTGGTGAAGGAGTCAACTAGGGAGGGTCCCCCACCAGTCCTGTTGTTCGTAAACAGAGAAGGACTGGTGGAAGATGTGAAGGTTGGAGGATGTCTTGGGCACAGTGACCATGAAATTATTTTTGATTCTTGGTGAAGTAAGGAGGCTGGTTAGTAGAACTGCCATCCTAGACTTTTCAGAGAGCAGACTTAGGCCTGATTAGGGAACAGGTTGAGTCCCTAGGGTAGCAGTCCTGAAAGGCAAAGGAGTCCAGGAAGGCTGGACACTCCTCAAGAAGGGAATCCTTAAGGTGCAGGAGCAGGCCATCCCCATGTGCAGGAAGATGAGT
>NW_010229369.1:36660-43129 GCF_000690775.1 Eurypyga helias
TTTGGAATGCAGGAAGAGAAGGAGAGTTTATGGCCTTTAGAAGAAGGGTCAGGCCACTCAGGAAGACTGCAAAGATGTCATGAGGATATGCAGGGAGAAGATTAGAAAGGCCAACGCCCAACTAGAACTTAATCTGCCTACTACTGTAAAAGACAATAATTTTTTTTTTTTTTCTGTAAGTACATTAACAAGAAAAGGAGGGCTAAGGAGAATTTCCATCTTTTATTGGGGGGGGTGGGGTGGGGGGGAACATAGTAACAGAGGACAAAGAAAAGGCTAAGGTAGTTAATGCCACCTTTGCCTCAGTCTTCAGTAATAAGACCAGTTGTTCTCTGGATACCCTGTCCCCAGAAATGGACACCCCTCCACCCCCCAAAAAAAGGTGTTGTTAGTGACCTGCTACACCACTTAGATGCACACAAGTCTATGGGGCTGGATGGGATCCACTCAAATGTTCTGAGGGACCTGGTGGAAATGCCCACCAAGCACTTTCGATCATTTTCCAGCAGTGCTGCCTAACTGGGGAGGTTGCAGTGGAGTGAAGGTTAGCAAATGTGATGCCCATCTACAAGAAGAGCCAGAAGGAGTATCTGGGAACTACAGGCCTGTCAGTCTGACCTCAGCACCAGGGAAGGTTATAAAGCAGATCATCTTCAGTCCCATCACATGGCATGTACAGAACCACCAGGAGATCAGGCCCAGTCAGCATGGGTTTATGAAAGGCAGGTCCTCACCAAAAGGCTGGTCAGGCACTGGAACAGGCTGTCCAGAGAAGTGATGGAGTCACCATTCCTGGAGGTATTTAAGAGACACATTGATGTAGTGCTTCGGGACATGGCTTAGGGTAGACTTGGCAGTGCTAGGTTGACGGTTAGACTTGATCTTAAAGGTCTTTTCCAACAAAAACAATTCTGTGATTCTAAAAACTGTTAACTGAAGGAAAAAATATTATTACAAATACAGTCTTTAACTATGCTTTTATGTTAGGATAGGAAGGATTTCCTCTTACCAATTCTTATGACCTAAATGTGTCATATTTTCAGTTAGGTGCGCATTCTCCCTCTGTCATGAGTGGAAAGTAATTTGTGACTAAAGAACTCACGGTACTGGAGAATGACCATGTGGGCCTGTATTCCTAAAAATGAACCAGAGACTGAGCTTATTGTAAAAGCCTAATTTGTAAAATTACTAAAATTTGACTAGACAAGTTCTGGGTTTTATGTCAGAGAAATATAAAATAGAGCTTAGAGAGGACGGGTGTTTCCATGTCACCTGTTATCCCCTGCATTGCAAATGTTGATCACTAAAAGAAGTAAGCTTTTCACATTTACTTTAATATGCAAACAGCTGTTGCAGTCTCAAAGAGGAAGTAGAAAATGAAAAGGTTGTCTCAAAGAGGAATTATTTATGTGGTGATATGAAACAACATTTTTATGTTCAGGAGAGTCAGTGCTTTTTCTACAAATGGCCCTTAATATGTGTAAAGCCATTCTTACACTCCAGGAATAATTAAAGGCCTTTGCCTTCAGTGGCACCTAGACTGTGGCCTAAGAAAGCATCTTGAGAAGCAGGAGGTGATGTTCAAGTTCACATAGCATCCTTGAAGAATCAAATGGCAAGAATCAGTATCAGAATATGCAAGCTCTGCAATGAATTACGGAGATCATTCTATAGTAACTAGTTTACTTACCTTAGGTCTACAAACTCCATTATGGTTATGAGTCACATTTCTCTATCCTACTATACAGAGCAGCTTGCTGAAGTGTATTAAACCCAACTTTACATTATCTAGATGAAATACTGCCAGCAGTGAAGCTCTGGGCTGAGGGCTGCATTCATGTCCTTAGGATTGCACAACAGATTATTTTAAACCGATAAATAAAACCTGAGCCCAATGAAATTCCAGATCTCAACTGTCTCTCCTTTGTGGGAGCCATTAGAGGGATGACAAGGGTGTAGACACTATTCTACACCCACATACCTGATTTTCCCAGAAAAAAACCACAAGTAGTGCTAACACTACTTACTGACAAGTCAAAGAGAGAGCAGGAAAGAAACATGAAAAAACCAAAACATATTTTATTAAAAAAATATAACTGTGAATAGCACTGTAATAAATAACTTTCTCCTGTGTATGATGCTGTGCACCTAGCAAAATGTAACGAAGCAATAGCTTAAGAAATGGGATCCAGGAGCACGTTCCCTCAGCATTGCTTAAGTAATTACATAAGCATGTTTTTCATGTCCTAGAAATGAGAAGATTCTCTTTCTTCTATTCCCAAGATGAACAAAAAGACAGTCTAAATCAAGAGCTGTTCTTCCTGAATGTCTGAAGAATTGCTTTATCCCCAAGTGGTAAATCAGAAGAGTAATGAGCAGTAATCAAGTAGTGCCAGCTATATCAAAAGGAAATTAAATCCCCAAAACACTTTTCAGAGAAAGAGATCAAGAAGCTCTGTATTATCAAATAATTTCCAAACCATAGGTGCCAAGAGGATTACAGTATCTATTTCAAGCTTAGCTGTGAGTATCTGGATTTTTAAGATTTACAGTAAAGACAGAAAATGCCCTGTCTGTATGGCATCTTATATTTTATGAGGATAAACGTATGGAAAAATTTCTTCACAACCTGCAAAATAAAACCTCTGTAGGGAACTGAGAGCTCATGGAGGGAGGCACGAGGGGGGACCTGTCCAGACGATGACCTATTTAAGAACTATCTATGAAATTCATGATCGTCATAGACCTAAAGTGCTTTACCTGCAAGGTATTTTTAATGAAATGTGGTTTTGAAAGTGCATAAACTTGGGAAAGCAGAAACCTGGGTATTTAAATTAATAGCTCCATACCTAGTCACACATACAGAAGCCTGAATTCAAGGACTTTCTATACTATAATAATTCTACTAAATTCACTGCAGTTCTTCCTGAGTTACAACGATGTGGAATAAGATTTCCATCACAGAATAAAACCCAAAAATAATATCCCCTTAATAGACACAACACAGAACATCTGAGCTGTCGAACCTTCATCACAGAGGAAAAAACCTTCCTCTGTTTTCTCTAGGTGTCCTCATTTTGCATATCTGTAAAAGGAAGAATTACATGAAAAAATTAGCAAATTACAAAATTAGGAGGTTGCAGAACATTTCATGGCTTTGAGATTCTCCTAGAGTTTGGAAGTAGAAAAAATTTTTTTTCATTGTCAGAATTAAAGATCTAAAATGAAATTAATGAAAAGGTCAAATAGAATAAGATGATCATAGAAGGAAATAAAGTGGTAGTTCAAACATACTCCTGGGAAGTGCTCTTTAGCAAATATGGTAAAATTGGCGTGGCTTACGTCCCTCAGTTTTTCAAAATCTTCTTTTAAAGTGTTTCAAATACATTCAGTGCTCTATCTGTCAGTATGCCTAGCAGCATATCCCCAGGCCCTAACCCTCTGACTTAGCTATCTACACCTGTGGGACCAGCAGGATTACCTTCTCGGTTACTACCGTGAAGTGTAGCAGGGAGGGATTCAGGATGTCAGTCTTTTTTTTAAGTGCTTTAGAAGTCAGCAAGAACGTGAATGAAAAACCTCAGTGACTTCACCCTTCTGTTCCATACCACAATACATTCATGAGATTTGATTGTTTATTTTCTTTTTTTGCTGAGACAGAATCTAATGGCTTAAGCCTTGCTTGAGTGGTCATGATGGGTTATCTTCCTCCCCATCACTACTTCAGTTGTGCTGGCACAACTGTTTCTGTACCAAAAGTGTGAGCTAGAGAAAAGACAAGTTTGGGTTGTTCTATATCTCCGTATCATATTTTCCTATGCATGGCTCTTCTTTTTATTTTTAAAACCAGGTTTATTATTTGATATAACTCCCAGTACACAACGAGTTATGATGGTGAGTTTGTAAGACGGAGAACAGGAGGCTGTACTTCTCTTGGAGGCCCTGTCTGTTGAAACAAGGGATTAAATAAACCAGAAGGCTCTGATGACCATGGATGATTTATGCCGGGTGCAATTTGTTACTGTTTTCCCCTTTATCATTTGAACTTATAATTCAGCTCTTTGTTCTTCAAAAAAAGCATCTCTGCAGTCGTATGTATCCTTATCTTTTGACAGCTCTTTAAACAAACAACATACATACAGATAACAGTCAGCATAGATTAAACTTTTCATATAGCGATAAATCTTCTTAAAAGCTTCTATCTCAGACCATCCAGAAACTATGTGACTTAAATGCAGATTGAGAGAAGAGATTAATACCAAATGTTGTGTCCATTTTGGGTGAGTATTCTAAAGAGAGGTTTTCTTAGGAAAAACCCCAACTGCCAGCATGAACTAACTTTCATACAGCCGTTTAATTTGAAGTGGTCTCCAAACAAAAACACAGAAAACAACAAAAAAACACACATCAAAAAACACAACAAAACATAAACAAAACAAAACTCCGCTCTTTCCTCCACTTCTCACTGTCACGCTGGTACTGGCCATTCACTGAGCTTTGCTCATAGCAAATAGCATCAGAATCTCAACGCGGGGAGGCGGGGGGGGGCGGGGGCAGAACCAAACAGGAAAAAAAGCCGCCACAGAATGAACAAAAAAACCAAACCAAAAAACCCAACAACAAAACAACCTTGTTAGGGAAGTTAAATCTTCTTCCTGTGTTTCTTTCAACAGAGCCAAACCCTCTGTCCTCAGTGTTGTGGCAAAGACCCTCAAATGCACACTATTTATAATACTGGAGAAAACACAGGACCATGCCAACATGGCTCAAATTGCACCTTAGAATGTGCACACAAGGATGTGCTGCCATCCTGAGGTGTATGTTCCAGGGA
This sequence comes from Eurypyga helias, assembly GCF_000690775.1. NCBI lineage: Eukaryota > Metazoa > Chordata > Aves > Eurypygiformes > Eurypygidae > Eurypyga > Eurypyga helias. The sequence goes on from NW_010229369.1 coordinate 41,492, forward strand.
GCATATCACATCCTATCACAGACTTCCCAAAACACAGCACACCACTCTGTCCTTTGCTTGTGCATATCAGGACTGCATCTGCTCTGGGAACAAGCATTCTTTTCTTTCACATTTTCCATTCAAGAGGTTGACACGGTAATGAAAAGTCACTCTTCAATTGTAGTTGAATGGAAAGTAGAAAGCTAAATAAAAGTTGACTGTAAATCTGCATTTGGTTGTCACAGTTACAAAGTAAATTCTCAAGCAATCATTTCCACAACAATCACACGGATCTAGATTTATCCCATATGTACATACTTGCTGTGAATGAACCAGCCACAGGTGTTCTGTTGTTCTTATTTGCTCTAGCTGAAAGAAAATCAGAGAGAAAAAAAGAAAACAAAATACTTCAGGTCTAGTGGGGGCTTAAGCACACTAGTGGGAAAGGCAAACTTAGCATAGTGTGGTCATTGGTTCTCAAAACACTCGATTTCTTCAGAGACTTTAAAATATATTCTTCAGTGCCCCCAATCTGTCAGTTTCATCTCCACACTCCTTTCCTCCTTCCTAAGCCAGAACTCCATAGACATTATGAACTAACATCACTGAAAAATACTTGTTCAAATGGTTTTCTGTTGAATATTTTCACTCAGAATTTGAACTTGTTGGGCAACAGGGAAGAAGATGAGGATCACCAGTGTTTTCTAAGGGAAAAAAACGCCATATTCCAGGAAGGTTCCATTGTGAAAGGCTCACTTGTCTGGTCATCTAGGACACCTTGGGTTTTAGAACAAAAAAATGTTGCTACTACTTTAGCTTCTGAATCAACATATATTTTATGACACATGCACACATATATAACAATCATGATAATCATACATATCATGATATAGTCAATGGCTCGATGTCTGAGTGGAAACCAGTGACAAGCGGCGTTCCTCAGGGTTTCAGTACTGGGACTGGTGTTGTTTAACATCTTTGTCGGTGACATGGATGATGGCATTGAGTGCACCCTCAGCAAGTTTGCCGACGACACCAAGCTGTGTGGCGTGGTCGACACACTGGAGGGAAGGGATGCCATCCAGAGGGACCTTGACAGGCTGGAGAGGTGGGCCACTGCCAACCTCATGGAGTTCAACAAGGCCAAGTGCAAGGTCCTGCACCTGGGTTGGGGCAATCCCAAGCACAAGTACAGGATAGGCGCAGCCTGCAGAAAAGAGCAGCTCAAAGGAGAAGGACTTGGGGGTACTGGTGGATGAAAAGCTGAACATGAGCCGGCAGTGTGCACTGACAGCCCAGAAAGTCAACTGTATCCTGGGCTGTATCCAGAGAAACATGGCTAGCAATTCAAGGAAGGTGATTCTCCCCCTCTGCTATGCTCTACGCTGCTCTTGTGAGACCCGACCTAGACTGCTGTGTCCAGCTCTGGGGCCCCCAACATAAGAATAATATTAACCAGTTGGAATGAGTCCAGAGGAGGCCCACAAAGATGATCAGCAGGCTGGAGCACCTCTCCTGTGAAGAAAGGCTGAGAGAATTGGGCTTGTTCAGCCTTGTTCAGCCTTACTGCAGCCTTCCAGTACCTGAAGGGGCCTACAAGGAAGCTGGGAGGGGACTTTTTACAAGAGCCTGTAGTGACAGGACAAGGGGTAACGGGTT
>NW_010229369.1:43302-52340 GCF_000690775.1 Eurypyga helias
GGTTGGAACTAGATGGTCTTTAAGGTCCCTTCCAACCCAAACCATTCCATGATTCTATGATTCCAGGTATATACATTATCTTGTACACACACAAACAATAAATATTACTCAAGCAACCTAGGAAACTTCTGACCTTCTCTGAAATCCCCAGATGGGAATCTTCTGAGAAGTCAAGGATTTTGCTCTCCCTTCTTCCCCTTTCATGTTCTGCTCCTATTCCCATCATGTTCTTAAGAAAAGTATATTCTTATACACGCAGGGTTATCTACAGGCCTTCTGCAGCCCGCTAGCAACATCTGTAAGCCTGTTAAGCTTATGAACACTTCTCCCAGGACATGCTTCCATAGCACCTATGCAGGAGATGAGTTTGTGACCAAACACTGCATATCCACATTTAGCTCTATCTTGTATTTATTTTATGGAACTTGAACATGAACACTCAATGTAGAGTTTGATTCTCTGTAGTTTCCAGACAGAAATTAGGGCTGCTTCTGGCTGTCACTGTGGAGAAGAGAGCTGTCAGACAGGAAAATTACTAGTTCTGCTACACTATCTCAGAAAGTACACCTTTCTTAGTGTGAAAGCTTTTGAGATACCGCTTTAAAAGATTGTAAAACTAGCCTTTGCATTAGCTCCAGCTGGATTTCATGCTAGTTCCATACATTTACATCTCCTATGAAACTGAAGAATGTCAAGAGCAGCATTTAGTCAACCATCTTGTTCAGGTTTTTGAGGCACTTCCAGTAATAAAGACTCATGCCAGTATGATATTATAATTCTATGAGTACTGTATCAGCTTCAATGCCTCTTGTACATTTTCTCTGCAGGAAACTTGACAAAAAAAAAATTCAAAAAGTTATATGGAAAAAAGGAAGTAGTTATGCATCAGGTAAAATACACACAAATTTGTTATACAGAGGAAGAGTTCTGGCCAAAACCAGAATGTTCTGCAAAACCATTTTCCTTTTGACATTTTCAAATGAGTTCTATGGATGTTCTGAGTTCTGCATGATTTTATTGTACCTGTTAAAATGAGAAATATCACTTCATAAAAAATCCTCAAACACAACTAGCATCCCTCCAAGGAAAAAAATAAAACCACAACCAACCAAAGAAAGAAAGAAAAGTAACAATACTTATTTCAGGTTAAGCAACGCGTTTCAAACTTTTTTTTTTTTTTTTTAAATTTGGGGGCAAAACATATTCTTTTCATGCTCAGATACCCTAGAAATTATTTATCCAAGTTTTTTCTTTGGCTAGCTAGCAAATAAACACAAATTACTGCCAATGCTTTAGCTCTTCAGCATACTGTAATGGTGCAAATGTCCCATTCAGTCAGTGAGTGAACTGAAAAAGCTCAAAACTTAACAAGGAAATGAATTAAATGGTGTCAAGTCACAGTGGGAATATTGCCTCTTGTGAAAAACAGTCTTTCAGCATCAAAACCTTGGACACATCACTTCATATGTAGTCCACTGTTTTTATGGTGTTTTAACCAGAATAAAGATATATGTAGAATTCATAACAATTAGATCACTTAAAAAAAAAAAAATGTGCTCACAGTTCAGTGAAATTTTTCAGAGAATGCAGGAAGAGAAAACCTAAAAAGCCTCCAGTGCCCTGTCTGCTCCCAGCATTCTGGTCCCCAATCAGAAGGGAGGACACAGAATAGGAAAATTCCATTTCCAGTAGGTGCTGGTTCCAAAGCTACGCTTTGTTGTTTTAAGTAGATACACACTGATCTTACTGCTCTACAGCATTACCTATAAGGACAAGTAGTAGAGATGAATGGGTAAGTGGTTTGTGAAGAGCCAACCACCTGTTCCACTCTGCTAATCTGTGAGTATTTAACCAAATCAGACAAACAAAAAGAAGTAAACAATGTGGTAAAAAGTGTAGTGGTTTCAGCATGAAAGATCTAAGGCAGACTTCCATTATTTCATTCCACCTCTGTGAGGATGAATTGACACAACAAATGGATAATAACTGAGATGTGCTAAAATAAATAATTTTAATACCTTTTCTTAGGCAGAGCATAAATTGAAGCACTGATCCCAAGAACGCAGTCACAATGAGAATTGCTCCAACAAAGCGTCTGCTCTCAGTCCACAGAACGCCATCAGCTGAATCTTTGAGCAAAATGAGTAAGGGAAGGAAATTATATAATTGCATAAGATTCTCCCTTTTCCTTTCATTTTCACCACATTATTTTTGCTATGAGCAGTTCAGACATGATGACAGCATTTTACATTGTGTCTAAGGTCAGGTGCCAGTGGTGCACTTCCCTGTTATCTCATTATCCAAATAAAGGAAAAGAAAGAACATACTCATGTTTATCTTTGCTTCCTGCATTCCATGTGACAGAGCCTTTGAATCCTGTCACCAATTCTACTTGTCACCAAGGTATAAAGTGTTACATCTATCTTAGGACTCAGGAAACAGCTGATTGAGAAGGAGAACAGAGAGTCCTTTTCATCGGGTAAAGCTCTGAATGCAAAGGGTAAGTGGCTTCCTTGAATCCCAGAGGCATTTCTTGTTAAAACCAAACTTGCCTGCTCATTCCTCATTGAAAGGATGACTTGGCTTTCTCACTCTCAGCTGCCTGTTTCCCAACCCTTGACAGTGACAAAAAGCACGCACTGTTAGAACTGCGTGGTGAACAGAAGCAGGAAAATGACCTCTTCAAGGACCAAATAACAGGCCTCCAGTCTGGTTGAAAGCTTGTGCAAATACGTCAGGGTACAGTGCAGAAATTAAGAATATCCAAAAGCAAAAGCAGTATGGGTGGTGCCAGTTAAAAGGTCTAAGAGAAATTGTATTGGTTTTATGTATTCATGCATCTTCCTTCAATCCAGACTTTATGAGGAAAAAAAAAACTATGTACAATTTGTTAAATTTACATATGCTCAAAGCAAAGGCTGTAGTGGCAGGAAAAGACCATATTGTTTAAATTTACTTGACAGTTTTCATTGGCAAAACAAAACATCTGTGGAAGGTGTGTTTAAACGATATGGGAGGGTTTCATTTCTAGGCTCACAGCTGTATGCTTTTCAAATCATGGGATTTTTTTAACCCTCAGACTCCATTTTCACACAAATGTAGGTCAAAATTCCTATTCTTGAATTCCATCCACACATGCCTCATGAACATGTTAGTATGGTGGAACCAATGGCACACTAAACGCAAAATTTAACAACAAAATTTTAGCCTCTTCAAAGTTAGACAGAAAAGAGAAACAAATCATGGCTGATTCACCTGGGACAAAATTACACAGTACTTTAAAGTGTATTACCATAAATGAAATTGAAAAATGTTACCTGCTATGTGTAAAATGGCAGATGTATTTTCTTGAAGCTCTTTATTCCAGAATATACAGTAAAAAATCTCATCAATCCTACTTTTGATTGTAAGGGTACTTGTCACACGATACAGCTGGTCACTTCCTGTTTCATAACTTGTGTTTGCCTGATCAGTCAAATCTTCATATTCTCTGTTTTGCCATATCACTTCAGGTTGTGGGTATCCTTCTGACTGACATGTCAACTTCCATTCATTGTGTCCTATGCTCACCACTCCTTGAGTTATAGTTCTGTAAGGAGCTAAACAAATGGAAGACAATGATTAATAGTAGGAAGCTGGAAGAGCATATGTTAGCAAGACACCCTTTCTCTATCCCCAGCCGCTGAGCCGAGTTTCTGTACATCAGCTTGGATTTTGTAAATAATACCCTTGACAGGAAAAGTAAGTATCACTACTGTGTCTCTCCATAGTAACTGAAGGTCCAAGATTTTTTACAATTTTGACGCTATTTAGAAAATTGCATTAGCTTTCTGGTCTCTGTCCTGTCTAAATGGCTTTGCAACACCATTCGTCATCTGTCATTTTGGGAAACAAAGGACAGAACATGGATTCAGCCTAGACAGAAACATATACCGCTGCGCAAGGGCCATGGGACAGCTCCTGTGTCTGGAGAGGTTTGTTTAAATGCTAACCCAGATGTGTCTTGCTCCAGGAGCTCCTCTGAAATCCTTTAACAGTATCAGACAGCACTGAACCTCATGCAGTAGTGCACTCACCCTTAACTTTCAGATTGATTGTCTTGTAGTCCGCTCCCCCGTAGCCAATAAGGCAGCGATAAAACCCTGCATCCTTGAGTTTCACATCTGTGATCTGAAGGAGAGACTGTCCCAAGTTCAGATTCTCTTTCAACAATTTTATTCTTCCCCTAAAGTCACTGTGCTGGCTTTTGAAGTCTTCCTCTCCTTTGAGAAGTACATAAACCTGCTTCTTGAACTCATCTTTCTTTTCCCAGCTGACACTTAAATCTCTTAACTTTAATTTCCCATTAACTGGAAATGTGCATTCCATGGTCACATTGTTCCCATATTCCACAGTGTAGAGTGACTGGGGAGCTTCAACCGTGAATAAACCTGAAAAACAAAATTTGGAAGAAAACTTAATCTTCCAATTGTAGCCTGATCTCCAGAGTTACATCTTACCGTATACATATGACAATTTATGGACAAAAAGTATCTGCCTTGTTCAGAAAAGTTAAACATTTTTGCATGCACATGCCCAAGTTTGAGACAAACTGGGCTATTTATACCTAAGACACCTGCTTTGTGCACACTCCCAGTGTCGCACTGTACTAAAAATAGGCAAATGAGTGTGCACAGCTCCTTAGATGTTGCTTTTGGAACACTGCTGCGATAACAGGCAATTGTTAGTGCCTCGATGGAAATGTTCTGTTTGTGCAAATGTAATTGTTTTTACACAGACTGTTAAAGAACACATGACAATTCCCAGGTCAATGAAACTTTACGTGTAGTGCAAATGATACCTTGTCTGAAACGGTGTCTATGCTAAAACACTGACAGGGGTTTCAACATGCCCCTCTGTCAAAGCACACATATCTAGTTTAATACAAAAGAATGTTAAGACCTTTTTATTTAAAACATCCAGAAAAAAAAAAACCCAAATGCTAGTACTTGAAGGAAAACTGCGGAATTAATATTTCTGTGTTTATACATGGAAAGGAAACATACTTAAAACAGTTCTACTGCTTCTTATGACTCAGCTTCTTACCATTTAAGAAATGCCAGTAGGATAAAAATATATACAGAAGCAAAGGCTTTTCCATGATGTAGATAGAACCTAAAATGAGACAATAACAGACAAATAGAATTATCTGCTCATTTTCTGATTTGCAATGTAAAATAAACTTCACAGTCACTCCACACAAAGAACTGGACAGAAGACACTGAATTCTATTCCAGAGAAAAACAACATGACAAAATTGCACCTTTAACAACAGTAAATGCTGAGGCAGAAAGCTTCCTCCATAGGTCTAGGAAGAACAACTGGTTTTATTTGCTTTAATGTTTGTCCTTGGTTATGGCAAAATACATACTTTATCACTACCTGTCGGTTAGTAAATAAATACTCACAAATACCCAATTGTTCCCCTGAACAGTAGCAGGGAGTGTTGCTCCTGCAAGGAGGAGCATGGAGGAGTTTTCTACAGGAGTTCAGTGGAATAAACAGAACCTAGTTCTTCCCCACCTGTTTGCCTTACTTTACCATACTGTGAATATACCCTGGTTTGTAACACCTGGTCTGACAGTACTTATCTTGGGGCTCGTGAAGTTACATATGTTGTGACAGAATTCATGCAGTAATTAATCACTTAACGAGCATTTACACAACAGTGCCCTTGTAAAACAGTGGCAAAAACAGTCAGCCTGCAAATAAAATCTATTTTCTTGAATTTCTGCTGCTTACCTCTGAATGTGTACATTATTTCAATTTTCTGTCAGAAGTTTTTCCCCTCTTTACTGACATAGCTTTTATACACTCCTACACAACACTTTAACATTACAAAACACTGATTAATGCCAATTCATACACTTTCACACACCCACTGCACTTGCTAAGTATGCATTTAAGTCAGAGCAATACCAGTATCTAATGCTGCCATCATTTTTCAAATTACTCTCAAGAAAAGTTTCAAACTCACTGTAATGGAGGACTTTTATGAGTACAGAGAACCATAGAATTTTAGCTAAATAAAGTCCTCATTTTGGATACCCAAACAGCCACAAAAATAAGGAAAGATTGGCTTCAACTGTTTTCTAGTGGTAGTTTCAGCATTTGTGTAAGAAATTAGGCAACTGTAATACCCTTCACCCTTTCTAACTGATGAAATTCTATCTGGACTGCAACTATTACCATTTTTGGTAAGATGTTTTGTCTTTCTTTTTCTGGTTGTGAACTTTAAGATGACAATATTGTAAAAATATTGTCCTGGATCACAAGACACGTGCCTTTACAGTGTTGTGGATTAAGGGAATTAGCTCCCTCATAAGAATTTGATTCAACCTACTTTCTTCCTCAGATTGCTGCTACCTGATCCCAATAGCAGGTTTGCAGAAGACAACATAGACGGAGCTGAGAAAGGGAGTCAGTCTAATACACTGTTATGCAGGCATGAGCAATTACAACTGGATGTCCTGCTAACAGGGATGGGAAAATATAAGTAAGATTCTTACGCTGAAAGATCTGTTGCATTGATAAACAAATGCCAGGCTTCTTAATGTGGTTAGTACCTAATCCATTTCTTACCCACAAGTGATGTTCTTAAAAGCACTAGCAAACTGCTGCCTAATCCTACTGGTACATAAGAGTTTCTGGCAATGTGCAGGCACCAGAATGCGTCCATCATGATGCCACAGCCTGAGTAACAAGCAGTCCAGAGCACCAATGAAGCTCCAGAGTACAGCTTCTCAAATGAGATGCAGGCATACGGATCACACACAAATGTGCTCTGATCACGTTTACCCTTGGGAAGCCTGCAGAAGAGTGAGACATTGAGGCTGATGAGTATAGGTGTGAACCTCCCTGCATTCCTCCCCTGCCAGAATGACCAGAGTTGTAGCATGCTCAGCCTCAAAGTACTTTGTACTTCTTTTCAAGTAGGGGCTGTAGCTGAGAGACTACTCCAAACAAACAGCATGTACATTACAGTCATGGAAAGATACTCGTACCCATGCATGCAACCCATACCCACTTTTTTGTCAGGAAATCTGAATGTCGATATGAAGTCCAGGAGAGGTGTTCCAACTAACTCCTGGTAGACAGATGACAAGAAGTAAGCTTCTACAGTTCTAAGACCCATGCTTACATAATTGCTGAACTTTAATTTCTCCCATTGTAGAGGAAAACAAGCCTTACTACACAAAAGAAGCATGACTATTACTTACAAAATTCCTCAAGACTGAGAAAGTCAGCTGCTGTTCTCAATTTTTCACTTTCAGAGAAAAAAGTACGTCCAGGTCAAATCCAGATGCACATGAAAAAGCCTGCTGGGATAATCGTTACAGACCCCTGTTTCACCCTCAGCAGAAGGATCCCCTGGCTGGAGACCCAAATGCCAATCAAAGATCTTTATCAAAGTTGCAATCTTCTCACTAGTTTTTGTACTGAACCTACAACAATGCCCCTGCTGTCCTCCTGCCAGCTTCTGACATCTACGGCAAGCACAGTTTTATAAAAGAAAAAAATATATCCACTGTGCAAAATGTTCTTCAGTATTGCTGCTGTATGTTTCCCTCACAATCAAATGAAGAAGACAGGAAAAACAGAACTATGCATCCAAAGACTTCTTGTGACAGAGCTGTTGCTGTAAGTCCACCTACTTCTGCAGGAAACTTCCCCCTTACTGAAAATTCCCCACGAGGGAAAATTCTCTATTGCTAACAGTGGTTCACTGTAATCAAAGCCAGAAATGTTAGGAAAATGCCACAGGAATTTTAAGAAACATGTCATCTGATCAAAGCTATATGTGAGCTGTATGTCCTTGGAATACCAGTAGCAAGAAGTCATCTATCTACACAAACTCAGGGTCCCTATGGTATTAATCTCAAACAATGTCGAACTGCTGCTAACAATGACTGGAAATTTCTACACAACTTACTCAAGTCTGCGGAGGTCATAACGAGGAATAAGGGGAAGAGCAGTGTCTACCCACCCCTGGTTACAACAGATACTCTCCCTTCAAGATTTGAGCACAATGAAGGCTCCTTGCCTTGCCACTGCGTAGTGCAAGAACAGTTGTTAAGCCTATGCACTAAGTTAGGAAAAAGAGCACCATCTTTTTCTTGATTCCACAAGTCATTCAAGAATATAGAAAAATCCCTAGTATTAGAAGCCGAAGATTGTACTCACATTAACTTGCAGACCACAGTGGGATAACCTGGTCAACAGCACAAAATGCGACTTCAAACTCAGGTTTCAGTGTAAATTCACCCACTTAACGTTGTCTTTACACATCCAAAAAAAGGGTTGAGATTCTCGTAAGAGTTAAAATGCTGTGAAATGACTACTTAAGTTTTCAGAAAGTATTTTCTTCTTTCCACTTGACAGCCCACTCACACTATCTGTCATAGAAGCAAAAACACATAGTACACAGAACTGGTAAGAGTTAACCTTTTCCTTGAGATGTGGGAGGAACACGGAGGCAGTGTGAAACAGATGAATGTAACATTTAAGTTCTAACAACCTGAAACTACCTCGGAAGGGTGAGGGGGTGGATTTCTGCAATAGGTGAGACCGATGAAGATTAATTTCCACTGATTTCTTCTATGGTTAAAAACAGGTATAATGATATTTTCTCAGGAAAAAAAAAAAAAAAAAAGGTGACAAAAAGAAACTGAAACAATTTTGTAAAATACTGACCGTGAGACCATAGAAGCCATTGATGTAGCTGGCTTTCAGTGTCGAGAATTTAGTTTCCTTTTTCATTGCTTGCCTTGAGGTCACCGGGTTGCTTTTTCCATGGAAGTATTTAGTCACAAATAAAAGACCAGGGCAGGTATTTTCGGGCTTCTTTTGCTTCATACATATACACGTACATATATACACATATAAACACACGTTTTCCAGCACCGCTTTATACTGCGGTTGCTGTCTTTCTGGTGTTGGCGTGTTGGACCTCTGTCCTGCAACAGATTCTCCCGGCAAGCGTCTGTCCCGGGGGGCAC
>NW_010229370.1:0-1572 GCF_000690775.1 Eurypyga helias
GCTGGGGCTCTCCCCTCCTCCCAGGGCCCGCCCCACTTCTGGGGGTTCAGCCACGGGGTGCTGTTTGCAGAGCATCCCTGAGCACCTCCGGGCCCACCCGCACCCACCCCGGTGCCCTCAGCCCCGTCAGCAACCTGCTCTGGTGGAAGGTGTCCCTGCCCATGGCGGGGGGGGGGGGGTGTTTTGGGTCTTTTCCACCCTTCCAACCCAAACCATGCTGCGATTCTGTGATCAGCACCCTGCCCCAGAGCGAGAGAACAAGGTCAGGCTTTTGTGGGGCTGCCCCATCTCCCCGCGGGGCAGGATGGGACCGTGGGGCACGCTCAGCGCCGATTTCGGGTCACCCCGAGGCAGCTGCCTTATTGAAATAGGGGCTGCAGCTGGGGAAGGGGCTTGGAGGCTGCTCTCCTCCTCGCGGGTCAGTTTGGGGCTGAGGTGTATCTCTGCGGCTTTTCCAGTTCACCTCCTCCCAGGGTCTGCCTAACCGAGGTCTGACAGCCGCCCTGTGCACACCCCGTACACAAACGGGTGCAGCCCCCGTTTGCAGCGCACGTGGTGGTTTTCACTGGGATTAAACGCAGATGGCAGTGAAGCAGAATCCACACCGTTACTCGAACGCTGACCTGTGTTCAATAACCCTCCCAAGGCAAAGGGCTGAGAGCTCAACCCGTGCCCAGCACCGGACAGAGCGACTGGCCATCGAGCTGCTGTAAACCCCAGCCCCGTCTCCTTCGGATGCCCTCTGCGTCATCTCTAAACCCCAACAGAAATAAGCTCTGTTAACGACAGCATCTTCTGTCCCCCGCTGCCCTGGGGCTGGCTGTGGGGGCTGTGGAACCTCCAGGCCGTTCAGTAATTAAAAATTTCCAGCTACAGGAGCAGCTCTGAATTATGAATGAATATTCTTTGTCAAAAGAAGGTCTCGGCTCAGGGATTAGGTCTCAGCCGTGAGCTGGCGACACTGTTAGTGGTAACAGAGCCCCCAGCATGCCGGGACCCTGCGATGGATCCCAGGCCATCGCCCTGATAACGCAATTAGCTGCTTTAATGCAATCAGAGGGGGAGGCCTGGGGGATTCTCAGGCAGCATAAGGATGGCTGTACCCCCCTATCCCAGGTCCCCAGCCTGTCTTGCAGGCCAATGCGAACTGCAGCAGGGCCAAGATGTAACTGCAGGGACCATCCGTTTTCCTCTGATGCTCCTGGAGAGACACTGCCATCCGGACACCTCCCGGGGCTGAGCAGGGGAGGGGGGATGCCCCTGGACTGACTGATGGGTCACCAGGCCCCGCTGCGGCTCGTGTTGGCCCAGCAGCAAGGCACTGCTCGTGGGGTGACCAGTGGTTTTCTGGTGGAGGGGAGCATTCCTTCTGTTGGGAACCCGTCGCAGGTGGTCCCGGTGATGTGGGTGGTTGTGCAAGGAAGTCTCCAATGGCCACCGCATTCATGGCCTTCAGAAACTGCCCCGCTGCCTGTTGTCCCTGCGGCTTGAGGCAGCGCTTAAGGAGCCCGTTTCTCAACTGGATGTCCAGGCATTTCGGAGCTCTCCCTGGCTGACCGGCTTGGCCTGTTT
>NW_010229370.1:1605-18150 GCF_000690775.1 Eurypyga helias
CTGTATCCCTGCCAGCCCCGGAGGGGGTGGCACCTGCTGTGTCAAAGGGGGTAAAAGGACCAGCCTGGGTCACTGCCTCTCGTGGGGGCATGTTTGCTCTTGCTTCACCTGGGTGGTACCAGATGAGGTACTGGGTTTTCCCCTTTTTGCTGCTTTCTTATCCAAAAGCAATCTGGCAGGCATGCAGTGCCATCAGCAGTGCTGGAGGGCTTGGGGACCATGATGTGGACTGGTGCTTGTGGCCCTGCTCCCCAGACAGCACAGCCTGCAAGCCCAGATGGATGTCATGGGACCTCAGTCTGATCCCCTCAGGCAGCCAAGCTGCCCCCCAGGAGGGCTATGCCTGAGGCTGGGGGCTCTCCTTTCCCAGGGAAGCATAGGAGGGGGCTGGCACAGCCCCAGGGATGCCCAAAATCCCTGGAGGGAACATCACCAAGGCTCCTTGTCCTGGGGGGCACTGCTGGGGGGGCACAGCAGGGCACTGGGTGGGCACAGGCAGGGTGGCCAGTTGGCAAAGGGGGCACCCAGGGCAGAGGTTGATGGGATGTTAAGGGCAGGCACCAGCACAGCAGACATGGCCGTGGGGCTGAGCTATAGGTACTGATCCTACGATCAGTTGGAGTGGGGGCTGCCAGGAGCCTTTGGCTGCATACCTGGGAAAGTCTTTTAGAGAAAAGGGTTTTTTTGGGAAGTCCTCCCCAGCAGGATTTACTAAGGGCAGCTGCCTGAGAGCTACAGTTAATCCCACATGACCCTGCTCCTGCTCACTTCTCCCGTCTCTTGACTTTTCTAACAGTCAATATTGTCACACTGCTCACCCAAGGGAAGAATAAATATCCAGGGACACCTTGCCCTTCCCATGGGGAGTGTGCTTGGAGCAGCAAATCCAGAGGCTCAGGAGGCCAGTGGGACACCACCCTCCCACCCCCAGCCATGCCGGGCAGGGGGGCAGCACCTTTCCCTCTGCGGGGGAAGAGGGACCAACCCAAGAGCCACAGCACATTGGCACGAAGTTCCATCCTGGCTGGTGACTCACAGCACCGTCTCCCAACCCACCAGCTCCCGGAAGGAAATTAGTAACCCTGAAGGGGAAGAGAATTGCTGCAACTAGAGACTTTTAACCTAAAACCGTCTACCTAGTCCTGCAGGAGCCTCTGAAGCCATACTGAGGTTTCGCCAGAGGTATTACCTCACGCAGCAGCCCAGCTAACAGCGAGGCTGTGTCCATGTCACATGCCAGCAGCGGGGCTGTGCCTCCGGCTCCGGGGCAGAGTCTGGCCCCATCCTGCTGTGGCAGATGCTGTTGGTACTCACCAGCCCCGTTCATGTACAGCTGGAGTAACTCACCTCCATCTGCCGGATGGCAGGGGCTGCGTCGTTTTCATAGCCTTGTTTTTAGTTACACAGGCGCAGTCACCCCTTGTCTGGTGCCCATAAAGAGCCATCTCTGGCAGGAAAAGGTTAAGCTGCATGAATCTTTGGAGGAAAAAACCCCATTATGGTTTTTGTGGCATTTATCAGATGTTCACAAAAAGGCTGATTTCTAGAGCAAGTTCTCCGGAGGGGAAGGAATAGAGGCAAAGCATCATTAGCCTCGCACCTCAACCTCGTGCTCATTGCAGCACAGTGACCAGCCCCTGCCTCTCCCCAGCCTGTGTCGGTGTCCATGCTCACACCTTCCCAGCCCGATGGGGCTGGGGAGTGACATAAAAATGCACGTGAACAGGAGAGAAACCCTGTCCCAAGCTCCTGCCCAGCCTTTCCAGAAGCTCCCGAGCAGGGATCTCCCCTGGGCAGCACCTCAGGGTGCTCGGGGTGAGCAGGGATGCCCTGAGATGCTGCCAGCCCCAGCCATCCGAGGCAGGTTCATTGTGCCACATGGAGATGGAAGGAGGAAAGGAGTGGGAGAAAACACCCTGCTTTAGTGGTTGGGGGGGTATTTTAATGCACTCCGCATAAAATCTGGAGGATTTTGCAGCACAGAAGGCTGAGCTGTTCTCCAGCCTGAGCAGGAAGCGCTCTCCCCCACAGGCGTGGGGGGCTGCTCTAGAGGAAAGCCTGGGCTCTGCGGCTGCGGGCGGGCCGCGGGGGCCGTGCTAGAGCTGCGCTGCCATGCCAGTCCCTCGCAGGGCTCCTCTCTTAGGAACCTCTCCAGCACAGCCCACGCAAAAAGTTTCTATAAATACATCAGCAACAAAAGGAGGGCTAAGGAGAATCTCCATCCTTTATTGGATGCGGGGGGAAACAGTGACAACGGGCGAGGAAAAGGCTTATCGCTCTCTACAACCAAGCCACAGGAAGTTGCAGAGAGGGGAGTGTTGGTCTCTTCTCAAGTAACATGTGGTAGGACAAGAGGAAACAGCTTCAAGTTGAAGGTTTAGACTGGATATTAGGAAAAACTTCTTCATTAAAAAGGTGGTCAGGCATTGGAACGGGCTGTCCAGGGAAGTGGTTGAGTCACCATCCCTGGAGGGATTTAAAAGGCATGTGGATGTGGTGCTTAGGGTCATGGTTTAGTGGTGGACTTGGCACTCCTGGGTTAACGGTTGGATTTGATGGCCCTAAAAGTCTTTTCCAACCTAAATGATTCTGTGATTATATGAAAAGGGCGTTTGCTCCCAGCTCTTCTTTGCAGCTGGTCCCACACACCCCTAGGACCTGGGCTGGAAGCTTCCCTATCCTTCTCATTATTTATGTATAGGGACAACCCCAAATTTTGCTGTCTCCTCCAGCCCCTGAAAGGGTGAAGCAGGCAATGAAACCCTCACAGCTGGGGCACCTTTGGAGAAACACAGCCATGGGGATCCCCCCACACTTATGTCAGGGACTCCCACCAGTGCACAGCCACAAGCAAGATTGGCTCCCATCCTCATCCCTGCAAGCACAGGGGGAGACAAGACCATTCATCCCCGGGTGGGTGGCAGCAGCTGGAAAGAGCCTGCCACCCCCCAGGCTCCAGCCAAGCACCATGGGTGGGAGGAAGCTTCCCAGAAGCTGGAGAGCTAAATAAAGGCAAGGCCTGGAACAACCCAGGGCTGCCAAGTATTTATTCTAGCATGCCTGTACACTGCTGAGCAGGAGAAAGATATTTTAAAGATGCTGCAAGGAAACTTGTCTGTCTGCCTGGGTTTGTTGACCAAAAAAATCCAATTACCAACCCTCCCCACCAGCATCCCCGAGCCCTGCACCGCCTTCAGCCAAGTATCTTCCTAAGCACAGCTGGGCCCTCCATCAGCACTATGCTGAAGCAGATGCTTGGAAAAAGGCTTTAGCTTATATGGAGCAGTAAGAGCCCAGGGAGCATCCCCATCCTGCACTCAGTTTGCTTCTGGCCAGCCCTAACGAGAAATTTTGGACCAGCTTTTAGCATCCAACTCGCCCTTTTCCACTCTCAGAAGCACTTACCCCTCTGGGCTTTCAGATCTCCCTTCCTATAAATAAAACACACCGCGACTTCCTACAGAAAAAGCAATCACTGCAATCTTTGGTCTTGAATATGTATTTTTTACTGAAAAAATCATTCATAAATTAACAAATACAAAAATGTACAAACACATGGGTAAATAAATGTAATGACACAAAGGATTGCTTTGCGGAGAAGTGTGTGTGTGTTTTAAAACACTAGTCTTCAGTGCAAAAATGTCCCCCTGGCACCTCTTAAAAACATAACAGTAAGCTCAAAAGCCATAATGATGGAAAGCTACTTTAGAGTTTAAAGCCACTTCTGACGGTGAGCAACCCAAAGTGAGTGGCTGTTGCTCAGATGGTATCTCCCTTAGAGAAGCAGAGCTTTACAGATAATTAACTGTCAATAAATAGTTCTGCAAATAAAACCCACATGGCTCATTTAAAAAAAAAAAAGAAAGGAATCAGCATGGAACAGGACTTGCCCTCCAGCAGGGCTGACCGACCGTGTTGACATGGAAGGGGCACACAAGTGGCCTTGTTGAATTTCAGCTGCCAGAATATGTACAAGTTCTTCTTAATACGAGTATTTTTACACCATAACAGCACATGCGCTTGACAGTATGTTTTTAACAGTTACATTTACTATACAGTATTTGACATAGCTGATAAGATTAACAGTGCACATTTTCAGATATTCCACGTTTTTAAGAGGGGAACAAAAACCAAAATCAACGTGATGAGAACAAAGGAAGTATGAAGAGGGATGATGCTGCTGCTGGGGGGATGGACCCTTTTGTGCATTTCTGAGCAGAGGTAACGGCTTTTTGTTCAACACAAGGTGCGACGGGTGTCAGGTACACATCGAAGGCGGAGGATCCCGACTAAGGTAGTTTAACACCTACTCACACACACATGCATGATTCCTGGGGTAGTGAACTTGGACTAGTTGAAATACATTCCTTGTTTGAAGCACCATGAAACAAAGATTTCTATAGCAAGGTCTCAAGATGAAAGAAAAGAGTGGGAGGGGCAACACGGGTTCAGCATCAGAAAAGGGTCCACGTGAATTAGAGATCGAGATTCAGAAGCAAAAAGTCTTTATTGCTATATGCGCCGTAAAAAGCCAATCCTCACCTCTGCCTATAAATAACCAGGTTGAATCCCCTCGAGAAGCGAGTTTAGAGCACATGTAAGTTCAAAGACTTTAAACTGAAGTTACAAACTTGTCAGCGCTTTTCAAGGGCAGGCTTGCTGTCCTCTCATACCCGCTGATAAGATCTACACAAGAACTTGTGTTTTCTCAACTACTTTCCTGGATACAGGTTAGGAATGCCCTGGGCAGTCACACCCACAACAGATGCGTATGGGGATCATACGTCCACGGAACCAAGAAAACAATGTAAACCATGAGAAGTTACGGAAACCTAAGGCAAACAACGCAATAAGAAGTTAAAGTACTTCAGGGGTTAAGTTCCCACCGCTGTTATGCATAAATACAAATTAAAAAGCAACCCCCAATGTATTTACTTTCAAGTCAGAGAGGTCCAGTAAAAGTTACTGTGTAGGTGCTGTGTAAGGACTGGACTGAGTGTCGGTGGGGCGAGAGCCTGGAGCCCAGCCTGCCCCAGTGGCTGTGGGGATGGAGGGGATGGCTGACGGGAGAAGGGAGCGGCACTCCCGTTTGGAGGAGGTGTCAGACCAAGCCCTCTGGTTCCCGGTCCTCATGTTTTCACGAGCCCAATTCATGCGTCCTTCACTTCTGTCACTAGCCTGCAACAACCTGCCCCTCCGCAAGTGCTGACGGCGACAGCCCAGCGCGCCGCCTGGCTCGGGCAGCTCTTCAGCGCGCCGCTGGGTTGACACAACAAACACAAACCAAAACCTCCCCAACCCTACCGTCAGGTTATGCGAGCGACGGCAGGGCACTGCTGGTCCGGGGTGGGCTCGGTGTGCTACGGCCAGCTGCCCCAACCCCACGGCACGCGAGCAGGAGCAGCCGGGTCTGGGGGCTGCGCGTGGATGCGGGCTCTTGAGCAATCTGCTGAGCTCACACTTGCCATCAGTGGGACAGAGAGCAAGGCAAGGGATTTTATTTCTTATGGCTTTTGGATTCATTTGCACATCGTGTTACAAAAGTGACAGAAAGGGGAGGGTTTTTTTCCATAAATATTCCTATTTCTTCACTCTCGCTGGAAAAAGCCACCCTTATGGTTTCTGGAATGAGCAATGACACAGCTGTATTTCTCATCTGCTTCATTGGAAAGTTTAGGGCCCTGTCCTATCAACGTTTCTGCGTATGCACAGCTTAAATCATGCAAGCAGTCTCACTGGCTTAAAAGGGAACACCTTGCACAAGTACAGTGATGCACACACAAGTGTTTACAGAATTCAAGACTAAAATGAGTGACCGTATGTAAACCTCTAGCTTGGATTTGAGCCATAGGAGAAAAATAAAAAGGGGGAATTTACACAGCATATTTACACTTACACTTCTTTAAGAAGCGATTCTGTTGTATATACTTCAAGCAGGTCATTTAAAAAACCACACAGACGTAGAAGAACGGTATTAGAAGTCGTTTGATCTCCCACCAGGGCAGGTGCCGACTGAAGCGCTCCCGATGTTTGCCATCGAGAAGCCAGAGTCCCTCAGCTGAGCCACTTCCTGGAGGACAAAGCACATCCGAGGCGAGTCCCAGTGCCGGAGATTGCTGGAAGAGGAATGTGGAGACGAGAGCAGCAGGTCGAACTGTTGTCCTGAAACCCAGAAAGCAAGTGGCAGAAAAAAGAAAGAGACTGCTGAGCTCGCTGCACGAGTATCGGGCTGGATTGGTACAGCTAGGGCAATTTGTGCGTGCACTTTCAGCCTTATTCTCCAAAATACTGTGATCCTTCATTAGACAAAGTGTTGCTTGTCCTTGATAACCCTTGGAAAAGAAAGTCCAACGTGGTGCTTTCTTGGTGAAGGGCAGAGCAAAGTTATTTTCCCCTCTTAATATTCGGTCACCAGAGCCAGCTCCGGTGTCAGGTTAACAGTGATGTTCTTATACAAGGCGTCATATGTGACGTTTGGAAAGTAGTTCAAGTTATTGAGGCCGTCCAGGGCTTGCCTTTCTTTCGACTTCCTCAGCAAGGCATACCTGTGCGATGAGAACCAGAGGCCAGAGTCACTCCCACGTGCCCCACAGAGCCCTGCAAAAGTCCTCCCAACACTACTAGAACACGCTTACAACAGCCAGTCCCAGCAGCGGCTACAGAACAACAAATTCCTGAGCCCTTAATAAAGATAACCATCACATTTTCTATATTCCATGTTGGTAAATATCCCAAACTTTAGAAAATTAGAGTCCATCACTTGATGGAGAGCAAAATGCCCTGTGCCACCAGCAAGCACTCAGCTGTGAAAACGACCTGTAACTCCTGCCTGAAGCCTGCAGGTCCCATTCCTAGGAGGAGGGGTCCTGCTGAGCCCTCACCAGCCAAAACATCCCAGAGAAAAGCAGCTGATGGGTGCTGTGGCCCTTTCCATTTTTAAGAGATTGGACCGTGAATAAGAGCAGAACTAAAAGGTTTTAGTCCGAGGGATGGATGGAGGATGAGGAAGTAAAACTTGAAGAATGATGCTTTGGGGAAGTAAACTGCAGCTGGTGCTTAAAAACAGCCTCAAGCAAATTTAGGGGCAGCATGATGTGATAAGGGCTAAAGGTGAGAGGGAAAAAATAAAACAAGTAGAAATGTCTCGGTGGGACAAGGCACTCACTGTCTGCACCGCAGTGCTGGGGGCCTGGCAGCACCAGTGGGGGAGTGGGAGCTGGGGCTGAGACCCAGGGACAAGAAGCACCAGGGAAGGGTTGTGCCAAGGAGGAAGAGGAAGATGCCAGGTGAGAGCAAAGAGGGAAGTGCCAAAGCTGCTTTCAAAGAGATGACAGCATCAGGGCATGGGCAGGACACACTGTCTGGATGAGCACTTCCTCCTCCACAGTGAGAAGTGTCGGGTCCCCCTGCTCGGGTGGGAGAAGCAGAAGGGCTTTCAGACTGCAGCAGTTAGTGGGTGAGCACTGTGGGAAGCAGAGGTTTCAGAGGCAGGACACTATGGGTATCTATTGCTAAGCCTTGCTTAGGCTGGGTGTTGGGCTGTAGACAGGGCAGCGAGGCAGGAGCACCCAGCAGCACGGGTATCAGCCTCACCGGGGCGAACTGCTGCCTTGCCCGACTTCACACAGACCCCCTCCTGCAGCACTGCCCCACAGCTCCTGCTGACATGGAACTAGGGCTCCTGGCTGGGGCCAGGAGAAAACTAGGGAAGCATTAGGAACAAGAGCTCAATCCCAGTTCTCCAGTTTTCCCTTGCATAGTTTTCAGAAGACTCAAATTCCACGAAGTTCCTCTGGCAAATGCAGCCATTTGACTAACCCTCATACTTCCCAAAACAACCCTGGCTCCTGGACAAAGGGGTCAGAGCTCTCCTGGAAAGCTCCAGGGAGAATTTATACCTTTGCAAAGGACAATGTGTTCATGCAATACTTGTGCTCCTTACGTACAGGGGCAGCTGCTTCTCCCGAAGGATGTCTGAAGTCTCACAAGAGAGCAAGCCCTGAATTCAGGGGCTCCGTACACCCAACCCAGTCTGGGGCCAAGAGGCAGGAAGCAAAGAACAGAGGGAGCAGTTGCTCCATCTCAGTGCTGTCGTGGAATTGTGCTGGAGCTGCTGCCATCTCCCTGTCTGCATACACCATCATGGGATGAAACCAGTGCAAGTGCCACCCTCCAACTCAAACCCTAAAAGCTGCCCCCCTGCCCTCTGCAGGCTGAGCAAGGCCTCCTTCAGAACTTAGATCAGGCTCTCCTACACACACAGAAGCTCCTCTGATATTTGGCATTAGCCATCCTTTTAGGAACATCTCCCCCTCAAGATACAGGACAAGTCTTCAGCCTGCCATGCTGACAGCCCCCTCTTCTGGATGGCATCCAAGCAGCTACAGCCACAAAGCAAAGACCCCACATCACAGGGATGTGGGGTAGAAAACATAATGGAGGAATCCAGGCGGTGCTCTGCCTCCATCACCCGCAGTTAGTTTCCTTCAGGAGTTAAGGCTGCGAGTGCCCTCCAACAGCTGCAGGGAGCCTTGTACTGTACACACACTGCATGAAGGGCTTTGGGATCCTTAAAAAAAAAATTCACTTGCCTTCCTAGGAACTGCACTTCTCCCCGATGATGGTGGGGAATTGATTTGTATTTCCCTGTGTCTCCTTCTGGTCGAGTCACTGAGTAGCCTGCGTACTGCACTCTGCGTTAGAAAGGGAAAAAATATAATAAATAATTAAATAAAAATCAGCTGTTGCATTTGCTGCGCTGTCAGCCCTTGCAGGTGGCACAGTTAGTGTGCTTGGGGCTCTTACAGCAGCTCTGCCTCTCCACCCAGCAGCTAAGCTTATGCAAACCTCCCCGCTCCAGCCTGGGCTCTGGGCAAGTCACACGGCACTCGGCACCTCAAGGCTTCAGCTCAGCCGAGATCAGTTTGAGCTCAGCAGCGTGGGACATGGCACACAAAGCCAGTAATTTCCTAACCAGGAATTCGGTTTGTTTCCAACCTACTGCCTGTGCAGGCTGGAGCAGCCCCCGTTCCCACCAAGCCATGGAGGCAGGAGAAGCAGAAGCAGCAGGCCCAGCACCAGCCACAAAAGTACCACGTGCCACGCTTGGCTCACAGAGCCACCACCAAAAACAGAGTTCAGGGATGCTGCCTGAGCCCATACCTGTTCCAGAGGTCGTCGTCTTCGCCCCCCCAGCCCCAGAAGGCGTTAGGGAAACCGTTGATCTTCTGAAACTGCTCGACAGTCAGGCCGCTCACCCCACCAAAGAACTCGTTGTAAGGGAGCCTAAGCAGGAGAGAAGGGGTTAGGGCAGTGCCAGCCAGCGCTGCAGCTCTCCCGTCTGCGTGGGGAGAGCCCGAGCTGTGAGGATGCTTTTCTCTATTCCCCTCTCATGGTCGCTTTACACACAGCCCAACATGCAAACCCAGATTCGTCTTCTGCCTTTAAAAAAAACATATAAAATCCAACACCAGCTCCTGAATTATTATGGTAGTGGGGAAGAACAGTGCTTACAGATACATGTATTTATCCAGCTTGGCCGCGAAGTGCCTCGGCATCTGTCCACACCCATAATAGTTACGGTCATTTTCTGGTATGTGGTCCACATCGTGAAAGATGAGACAGTCCCAATCCAAGTCCTTCATTGCTTCCCGAAAGCCAACGTTGAAGAGCATGGCACGGTTAAAGGGTTGGTTTCCAGCCTAGGAGGGAGAAAGTTCCTTCAAGGGGAGCCCCGTGCAGCTGGTGCTTCGCGTGTGCACTCTCAGTCTTGTCTAGAAAACTGCGGAGGGCAACCTGTTCCCACATCGGTGCCGCAGAAGGTAACGATGTATGGCAACACACAGACTAGTGAGATCAACCGAGACTGAAATATTCAATTTACTGTAAAGGAGCAAAGCCGAAGATGCTAAAGTCTTATTACTCAGACACATGAAAAAACACCCACCCCAATATTGATCAATCTTTTTAAGATAGAGCTGAATATGGAGGTACATTTACTGGGTAGACGAAGCCAGATCGCTTAAGTGACAGGTTCACGTACATTTCTAATGACAGTCTTATGCTTTAGATTCACAAAAGTCTTCTAGCTACTGCCCAGACAAACTCATAACTCTGGTCAGGACATTCCTGTGCATAGGGGATGCTCCCCTCAACTACTACAGAGATACACAAAAATAACGCTGCATTATTTAAAATGCACATACCCAGTTCAAAGTTGTCTTTTTTTAAAAGCACCTCCTCCAATACAAGCTTTAAAAAAAACCCAAACCCTGAATCTCTACTTAATTTTTTTTTAGATTAAACCAGTCATTTTTGGGCACACCTCTTCGCTGTGCCATTTTTTAGGCAAAATGGGACAACTTAAGCATTGCAACGTGAACCGCAAACCTTTGAACGATGCGATCTGGCAGGTGAGTGCCTCGGGACACAGCGCCGAGCTACGCTTGCAGCTTCGGCAGACATTTCTAGCACAGCCCATCCACGCCCCAGCGGCTGCCGCCCCGACCGCCCCAGGGCTGACTCACTTGTTCCACCACGTAAAAGGCGAACTGTAAACGTTGCCGCTGCAGCATGGGAATAAGGTGTCGGAAGAGGACGGGAAGATGCTCATACCGATTGCGGAATGGGATCAGGATCGCCACCTGAGAGGAAGAGGACACAGCTTTTACGGCACCGCACCAGTGGCTCCTGCCACAGACTGACCCCCCCGCTGGGGAGTGGGACTAAACATGGTCTCTTGGCTCCCCCATGGAGGGCTGGCCAGCCTGAAACCCTTCCATCCCCATGGACAACATGGACATCCTATTCACCCTTTGGGGAATTGTTGCTTTGGGGAAATTCAGCACAAGCTTGAGTGGGATGGAAACCTGCAACTCCCCCATGCTGCCTCAGCCCAGCGCTTCAGGGGTGGGAGGGTAAAGTGAGGCCAAGCAACTGCTACCATGCTGCCCTAAGCCACCACCCTCGGGGGATTGGAGTCCCCAGCGCTGCCACCTTGCCATTCTGGGTCACGTCCTACCCCAGACAGGGCAGCAGGGTGGGTGGGAGGCGAGCTCCCTGCCTTAGCAGTCTGTGCAGAAGCTCAGAGCTGACTCATGCATCGCTAAAGCAGCCCTTGAGCTTGGCATCTCTTCCCCAGGCACTGCAGCCCCACACTTCAGAGATCCTTATATTCATTACTCTGGAGCTGCAGCACATCACAGATGCTGCCATCGACATCTTCCCACTACCCATCCGGGTGTCCCTGTTCCCTCATGCTCAGCAGGGAGGACACGAGGCTCCCCAGGTCCCCGGTTACCTTCCAGCGAGGCAAGCAGTCGCTCGGTTTCCAGTGGCCTCCCAGCTTGATGGAAGGGTCTTTTGAGAAGACCTGGTGGATGTCCTCCATCGTGATCTCGCTCATATTTACATCGATGGGGCCCTCTGCAGAGACAGCAGGGAGAAGCAGAGGAGGGGGTCAGGGACACTGTGGTCCTGGGGCACCCAGTGCCTGATCAGACAGTGCTCTGCTGCATCCCTGCCCCCCATCCCCAGCACTGAATGCAGGCTGCCTCTTCTCTTCCCAAAGCAGCAACAAAAACAATGAGGAAATGCTGCTGACATGACCTGTAAACCCTCCATCTCCTCAGCATGCTGACCGCTGGTTCTGTTCAGCCTTTTTGGCCACTGTTGGATTCAGCTCTCCATCAGAAACCCACACTGGCCATGGTACCCTTCTATTCCACATAGATTTCCAGGAGACAAAACCCCACCACCTCAGCAGAGAACAGTTTCCCCTTTTTAGGAAACATTTACCCCCAAAAGCTCAATTCTCCGCTGCAATAATGCTGTGGTGGAAGCTTTCTCCCCGCTGCAGCTCCCTTGGTGGTTCCAGCCTGTCTCCCACAGCAGCCCCTGCACAGCTGTACCCGGCACAGCTCCAGGCTGGGACTGGCAGGGCTGCCGAGGGGTAAAGAGCCACCCCATCGCCACTGCCCCCGGAAAAGGGCTGGCGAAGCCTTTTCACCAGCTCCCAGTGCACAATCCATCTTTTGTCTATGTCTGCCAAGCGATGGGCTCCTGCTTCGGTGGGGAGACATGCCTCCGACATAGCAGGGATTAATTTGTCCGAGTGGGTAAACAATGATTTCCCAGGACAGGACCAGGCTCGGAACAGCACTCCCATTCATGGCCAGGTGCCCAGCGGGGAAAGGTGCAACGCCAGCAAGCCAGGGAACACCACGATGTGCCCTCCAAAGCCACAGGGAGCAGGAGAGGGGTATAGGGCAATCGGGACGCTACTCACTCATAGAAGGGAGCCGCTCGGGACAGGTGTGGTTGGGGAAGTAGGTAAAATCTTCAGGAAGAAACGTTGTGGCTTGCAGAAAGGTGTCATTGTGGTTCAGATCAAGAGGATAATCTGAGGAATGGAAAAAAGTTTACACTTGAGCTGCAGGTCATTGTTATATCCAGCCACTCCCTGTGCCACTGGGAGCAGACTCTAGAGTCAACCGTGGCTGAGGATGTCCCCAATGGCACAGTGTGCCCCCACGCAGCATGAGCTCTGGACATGCCACACAGCTGGGTGCTCATGCCCACCCTGGGGCAGGCAGCTGCAGCAACCGGGGCTGCTTCAGACAACAACACACCGAAGAAACCTTCACGTTTTCTGGCCAAAGGAAAAATTTTGAGCATCCCCTTCATGTATCACAAACAGCTCAAAATGAGCTGCACGCGGCACCTGGAGAAAAAGCTACTCATCACCTTATCCCTGGAGAGCCACAGCATAGCAAGACAGGATGTGGTCCTCCAGAGGGTCTTTTCCTAATGGGCTCAGAGAGGGAAGCTCCCAGGCAGATCCCAATGCCAGCAAAAACTGTCAGTGCAACAGCTTGTGCAGGGAAATCCTACCTCTCCTCCTCCTCAAAGGATCAATACAAACTATCACATTACACATAGCCTTTCCTCTGGGTTTGCATCATGCAAGAGCAGAGGAGGGCCCATGCCCCAGCCACCACAGCAGTGCCCAGCATAGCACATTTATCCAATTCCCCATTACCCTGCACCCTTTTACCTCCTAAGCAACCCCCACCCAGCCTGTTACACCTGCAGATGCTTTAAAGATGTTTTTACATAACCATGAACTTCTGCTTTCTACAGGAAAATCACCAGCTTTGCATAAGACATGTTTAGCCAAGCATGGCCTTTATTTAGGCACCAGAAAAAAGTTCCCTGCCTGTAGTAAGGCATCAGCTGCTACAGGAAGATGCTGCTTCTCCACTTTCTTTAAGCGTCACATGCTTAGCAGAGAGTTGGCCTTTTGGGCTCACAACACCCAGGGCACCAGCACCAACCTTACACCTCACAGAGGTCCTGGAAAGTGGCCATTTAGGGCTGAGGCACCCCGTCCCATCACAGGTAGCCCCCAGACCTAGCAGGATGAGGTGGTCTCATCCCCTCCCATTACCTTACCAGGCACAGGCATTCCCGCCGCAGCTAGCTGCAGAAGCACGCCACGCGGCTGACATTCACCAGGCTGATTCAAAGCAAGAGCAGCCCTGGTTGCTCATCAGCACGGTACAAACCAGCTGGTGTTCAGGCACCCAGAGGCAAAAGAAGGTCTAGCAGCCCATTCCCCCCCTCCCTGGACATAAGGGTTGCAAATGATCTACTGAACAGCCAATTTACTGTAGGTAGCTAAATTAGTCAGTTATTTTACTGAACACAGTGTGAAATTCAGATTATTTTTTAAAGCAGCAGCTATGACCTTTCAAATTAAGCATATATTTCGTTTCAAGAATATATTGATAACAAAATGGTTTCACGCGTTTTATCCTGAGAGCAATTGAATAAACCCAGAATTACAGTGAAGTAAATGAATTGGCTAACATTAAGAGTTAAGCATCTAAGTCATATTTAAGGATAGGGACATTTAAGTAATCTCATAAGCACAGTATATTCTCCATGGCAGAAGGGCTGCATCTAATAACCACATTACTAATATATGAAGAAAAAATGATCTAGTGACAATTTAATTTTTTAAAGCAAAGCAGAGAGGGTTGCCTTTCCCTGCAAGGTCAAAATCTTCCATTTAAATCTATTGGGACAATAAGTGGTACCCAAAATATCTCAGTGTCAAGATAGATATAAAAAACGCTTAGGTTCTGCTTACAAGTATGCTAGATATTATTTTGGATGCTTAATGCTGTCCTAAAACTTTACTACCCAGATTCCCATTAAGCTCCTATCACCAGAGCACACACTCTCAGTACCTAGTCCAGCTGACAACGCATGGTGCAGCGCAGCTCAACTCCTCTTTTTTTTTCCACGAAGGGCTGCGGTTTTTGTTTGCGGAAGCACAGAAGGGACCCCTCTCAACTCACCGAACAGGAAACCTATTATTGCATCTATTAACAAATGCTGAAAAAGTTATAAATTACTTCCCTGTTTTAATACAAGAGGGAAAAAAGCTAAGGGCAAAGAATAAATGCAGATGGATGGGGACAAGTACACTATGCTTCCAGTAGATGACCCTGTGCTCGGTCACTCTGCCATTCAGGGTGGGATATTGCATTTTTAAGGAATCTGCCCAGAAATTGAAGCCCCAGGAGGACACACATACAAGGCAGCATTGCACAAGACACTGCTCTCCCCCAGCCCCTCACTGGGGCATGCATGATGTACGGGAGAGGTTGAAGCTCAGAAACCATCGGCAGCCTCTTATTTCCCAGTGCTCCCAACGCAGCTGGAGCAGGGACAACCAGAGAGGGGCCATAGGGTGTTCTAGTGCCCAAAGTGGTTTGTGACCTGTGCCAGCTCACCCCCAGCAGCAGCATCCCTGCCCCTGCTACACACACCTCTCCTGGGAAGAGGGGAAGGGATGTAGGGATATGACACCCACTGCTGCCTGAGGAGTAGGTCAGAGCAGAGGAGCAGCTCCGAGTCACAATGGGGACATCCAAGACCTTTCCTGGGTCCCTCCCTGCAGCTGTACCAGGTGGGTTTGTTCTCCTGGCTGTCACACATGCAGCAGCGTGAGGAGGATGAACTAGCCAGGCAGTGCCACCCACCCAGATCCTACTGAGGTACCCAAAAACAGAGCCGGGGAGGGAAGACACTGATCGCAGTGTTAATTTAATCCTTGCGGCTACAGTACCACGTGCCTTCCAGATGTCCCCGCCATCCGTCACACGTCTGTTTTGACCTGCCTGCCAGGAAAAGACGTCCAAGAATGGTGCACAGAGCTTGTATATGCTAAAACCGTCCTCACGGCCAGAGTTCTCGGGGCAGGAGGGGTATCAGCCCATGCCTGCGGAGCTGGGACGGATATGAGGCTCGAGCAAAACCAGTTATTTCAGTAGCAGCAGTGCCAGTACCACTGTTGCTAATGTGGTAACCATTTCCAGGTCTGCTGCAGACAGCAGGAGCACGCAGCAGATTTTTGGAGCACGCGGAGCCCCAAGGGCCAGGACCGCAGCAGGATGGAGGCTCTCATGACTATGTCTAACCCTCCTCCCATCAGGGGATCGGCTACTTCCTCACCCTGCGTCTGCTTTACTTTATTTTTCCAGCCTTAAAAATAGCTCGGGCTGGCAAGGAGAGGATGTGACCTGAGGTGTCGATCTCTTGCGCAAGTTGGTAATTCCCCTCCCGTGCCCATCCCGGGTCAGAGTACAGCCGAGCTGGTGGCCGCGCCTTGCACTCCTCCGCGGGCTGGGCAGCAAGGACACAGCTTGTCTTTCTTTATTAAAAAGGACATAATCTTGCCTTGTAACTCTTACCAGCCTGGGCTGAGGACAGAGGAGCCGAACTCCCCAGCAGCGCCGCAGCCTGATGCCAACCACACCAGCATGAGGCACTGGTGACATGTCAGGAGGGAAGGCACACGCTCCGTGTCACACCAGCCCGAAGGCAATGCCTCACCCTGGCTCATGCACAGCCAACTGCATTTATGCTTTGCTGTACCATATTTACACAAAAACTTGTAATCCTGTTATCAGCTTTGTATTACAGATGAACCGCCTGGGAGTGGGAGCCTGCAACTCTGCTGCCTGCATTCTGCCCAAAGTTCAATATATTATTTGTGGCAGATCTCCAGCCAAGTCATTCCAGTTCATCCTTGCATGGGAAGAGTGAAGCTTAGGAGCACAGGGTCCTCCACGTGCACAGAGCCAGGGCTCTGCGCATGCGTGAGCCTGGGAAGTTATTTTTTTAAATATGAAACCTGATCCTTGTGCCGAATTTGAGAGCGTTTACCCTCTGACTGGTTGAAGCTAACAAGTTGAATTCCTGGAAAGCAAAGGGGTTTTTCAGCTCAACATACCATCATGTGAGACGTTTCAAGATTTTTCACGCCTTATACAAGTTAGAAGCATTTGAATTTCTGGTACACACACGCATATATATATATAAAAAGAAATTAATCCAGATATATAGAGAGTATATAGAAACACAGAATGGTTTGGGTTGGAAGGGACCTTAAGACCACCCAGTTCCAACCCCCTGACATGGGCAGGGGACACCTTCCACTAGACCAGGTTGCTCAAAGCCTCATCCAGCCTGGCC
>NW_010229370.1:18164-19594 GCF_000690775.1 Eurypyga helias
GATGGGGCATCCACAGCTTCTCTGGGCAACCTGCCCCAGTGCCTCCCCACCCTCTCCAGGAAGAATTTACAGTACATATATATACACACAGAGAGTAATTCTATATACAATATGTATTTTTATGTTTTATAAATAAGAAAAAAAAAAAGACAATTAATTTCTCACCCTGCATTTACCAGCATAAATTTCTTGAAGTGCGAGTGGTTCAGGTCAACTCCATTTCCAATGGAAATGCAACCTTTGATCCAAATTACAATTATTCAAGAAATACCTGAGTCGTTCACGCTGCTGTTCCTCTTGGCATAGGCACTACGGACCACCTGCTCGTACACCTGAGCTCCTATTGTTCGCATGTTTTCACGAATCATGATGCCCTGGGCTTGCATCATGAAGAGGTAGGTGTTCACTGCAAGGAAGGGAAAAAAAAAAAAGGAATATTTCCATGAGCATCAGCTTTCGTAGGAAAGAAATAGGAGTCTTTTGGAACCATTCCCAGCCTTCTGCTTGGTTTCATCTCCCTCTGCCTGGAGGATCCCTGGGGTGCACGTGTCTCGGTTGCCCAACAGGAACTGGGAAGGGCACAGAGTTGGGAAGCAGAGGTGTAAGGCACATTTGGAAACCTGGCTGGTTAATAAGGGGAACATACCCAGCCAGCCCTGAAAATGCAGACTGTAATGCAGCACTGCATCTTTAACAAGAGTAGCTTTTGCTGCCTAAGCAGGAGGTTTAATTAGGAAACATCTTTATAATGGGAAACGAAGATACACGCCTGGAGAAGGGCATTCATTCCCAGACTGCAGCACCAAAGTTGGCATGTGCTTTGCAGAGGTACTTCAATGGGCACCACACAAAACATCTCACTGCCAGTCTCTGAGCTCACCAGCAACCCATATATCCCAGGGCAAGCTGCGTTTTGCAGTGCAAACCCATTGCATCCAGCCCCCTCAGCCAGGTTTCTCTCCCCACCTGACCCCATGCCCTGGCACCGCTCAGGCAGAGCCTGCTTAGGTTTCAGTTTAAGCTGACACCCAGCGCTGGCAGGGACAGGCCCCAAAGCAAACAGCAGCGAGCAGAGCCCTGCGTCACCAGCACCGCAGGAATGGCAGGACGGCCACCGTGCATGCCACAGCACCCCTTGCCAGCACCACAGTGCCAGCCACGCCCCCCGCAGTGAAGCTTTAGGCTTAAGAATGAAGAAGGGGGGAAAAAAAACCCAGTCTTGATTTGCAAATAGGTAGAAGGGGAGATGTAGAAGGCCAATTCTACACTAGTCACTAAAAAACACAGGTCAAAAGATACTCCAGGAGGGATGAAGCAGGCACCAGGCCAAGGAAACAAACAGAGAACCTGCACAGAGGAGGGCAGTAACTGATGAAATGTCACCAGGAAACATCCCTAACAGACAGGTCATTTCTACGGCAGGGGGGGGG
>NW_010229371.1:0-587 GCF_000690775.1 Eurypyga helias
TCCTCCTCCTCCTCTTCCTCCCAGCCTGGCAGCACCATCTAGTGGCAACGTATCCCGGCCAAGCCACTGTCACCTCCGGGGTGTCCCCTGCCCTGAACCACCACGCCGGAGCAAAGGAGACCCCAGCGCCCATCCAGAAATTCCCCATCCCCAAGGACGTTTTGCCCCGGTGCATTGAGGTCCATGGGGCACAGGGGTCTCCCCCAGCCCCCCTGCCATGCCCTGGGGTCCCGGCCCTGAGCCCCTTCCCGGGCTGGCTCCACCGAGGATGAGGTTTGCTAAAATCTCCCCTTTTTTCCCCCCAGCAACCGCTGACCTCCCCTGGGAGCGTCTGTTCCTCCCGTGGGTCCAGCGTCCCCGGGTCACCCTCCAGCATCGTGGTAAGGGGGCACTCGCGTCTCTCCGCCACATCCCTCCACCCGTGGGGTGGGGGTGCGCCCCCCCAAACCCTCTCCATCACCCCAGCGTGGCCAGGGAGAATGCCAACCCTCCCCGTTCCCCGATATTCCCTTTCTGCGCCCCCAAAAATGAAACTTTTCCTTCTTCCCAGGCCAAGATGGACAACGAGGTTCTGGGCTACAAGGATC
>NW_010229371.1:1383-1631 GCF_000690775.1 Eurypyga helias
CCAGCTCCCCACCCCCCTATTTCCTCGCAGAGACCGACACGACGGAGCTCAACATATACAAGAAGCCCCCGATCTACAGGCAGAAAGGTGAGTGGGGGTCTCTGTCCCATGGGATGGGGCACCCCAGGGTGCTGCCTCACCCCCCCCACCCCTGTGCCCCACAGAGCACCATCCCGGCACCCACCACGGGAAGCATCTCATAGAGGACTTGATCATCGAATCCTCCAAATTCCCAGCGGCGCAGCCCC
>NW_010229372.1:0-25573 GCF_000690775.1 Eurypyga helias
ACAGGAGCGGCTGGGGGAGGCAGGGACAGGAGCTGCTGGGGGATGCAGGGACAGGAGCTGCTGGGCTCTGCAAAAGCTGCCGTCAGAAGAGACAAGGAGGCCACTGCCTTGCTCGGGTGGCCAGGGCCTGCTCTGCCTCTGCTGCCGTGAGGGAGGGAGTTTCACTGTCACACTGGGGATGCTGAGCTCCGTCTACTTCCCTAAAGGAAATGGGAAGACAGAGGTCTGGCTGTGTCTGCTGTGACCTGGGCACTGGCTGTGCCACTGTGGGCCGGGCAGGGTCCCATGTCCGCACCAGGCGATAGGCTCCGCAGTGTACTGTGCTGGGGGCAACCCCACGGAGGCTGGCTCTGCCGGTCCCTCTCCTATCTGGATTTACTCCTTCTTTATCCTCATACTTTTTCTCTCCTTTTTCCTTCTCTTTCCTCCTCATCTTCTCCCCACACAACCCCCCACTACCCCTCCCAGACCACACAGCCCCATGCAACAGAGACCTTTCAGACCCAACAACTATTTCAAAGGCAGCCAAGAGGCCCCCGCGGCTCCAGCCCACCCAATCAAACTCAAATTTGCAGCTTATATGCAAACATAATGTATTTGGACGTGGGGGCTCTGCTGGCACACAGAGCAAATAAACAGAAACACATGGCTGAGCCTGGAAGAGCAATAACCTCCGCTGCAGCTGAGAGCCGGGGTTTGTGGAAAGCTCTTACCCAGCAGCACCCAAAGCAAATTAACACCCGACTGCAGCTCCAACGGGCACTGCCAGGCTCTGAGATGCCATGCTCGTGTCGGCAGCAGGGCTACACTTGAAGAAATCGGGGGGGAAAACGATGTTTCTACTCTGTAGCTGAACCGAAAACCGCAAGGACAAAGACAGACACGCTCAGACCCAAAGAGAGAGTCTCTGCCATGTTTCCTTTTCTGGTTCGTTCTGCAAGTGATGTGCTCCACATGAAATTAAAACCTTCCTTTCTTTCTTGGGAGCCATTTCCTTTAAAGGTTTTTCTCTTTCTTTTTAGGCTGGGACCAATTTCTCAGGGAAAATCCCAAAAGCACGTTTCATATCTGAAAAGGATGAAGCAAAACACTCAGCAGCTCCAGAAGCAAGCTTTTTATTGGCAAGCCCTGGTGCAAAGTTTTTATTGCATCCATTTTCCTTCCCCTTTTTCTGTGAAGCCGCTGCCTCAGTTTGACCCATGTAAGCAAACAGCTTCACTCATTTTCAAACTTTGAATTTCTTGTTTGTAAACCCAAAGAAACCTCTGCTCTTAAACCGCTCAGCTCCTGCTAGCATGGCTCTCCCACTCCACCTTCCTGTCGCCTGGAGATGCTGCTCCTCCTTGCTTTATACATTTTCTCTTCTAAAGTTTCCTGAAATGTGTTTCTGAGGTTTAAATAAATGGACCCTCAGCACCCTCCCTGCTGCCCGTTGCTGCCCAGGTGCTACGGTGTGCGACCTCGAGGTGGGAACCCAACTGTCCAGCCTGATGGGGACTGAGCAGCCCCGCAGCCGCTCAGGACATCCCTGTCTCCTGCCAGCACTGTCCGAAGGGGCAACGGGATACACTGATTATTCTGCACAAAAGCACACCCTGTTTCCAGGCTCTTTTGCCCCTGCAAAGTGGACAGGGTGAAGGAGGGAAAACCTCCTCCCAGCACTTCTCTGCTTTCCTCCCTCCTGCCTTCCGCTCTGGAGAGCGGTGGGACGTGAGGGGCAGCTCTCAGCCTCTACTCTTCCTCACTCCCGGGTTTTCCTGCAGGGAAATCCCAGGGTCCCCTTGGTGGACGGCATCAAGAGTTGAGACAGGTTCCTTACTGTCAGAAATCTTTGGTGCAAACAGCCCCAACGACCGCGTGAGCAGCCACGGTGGGGTGTGCTTTGCCTTCCCAAGCGTGCTGGGAGAAAGCAGTGCAGGCAGACAAGGCAACTCCTCTACACCCAAGGAACTGCACGTGTGCCTCTCCCCTTCCCGACTCTTGCTTCCTCCTCCTCATCACATCATGGTCTATATTTAGTCCCAGACGCTGCAGACTCTTTTACACGACTCCCGCGGAGCGCCTGGCAGGATCAGGGCTGGGATTTCTTATGGAAATTCTTTGGGCTGGGAACACCCTCTCCAGTCTTAATAACAAATAATGAGGGCAGTTCCTGGAGCACAAGAGAATTATCCCTACCACGCTGGGGGCTTCGTTAAAGGTCTGCCTCCACGTGAACAAGCAGGCTTTAGCCGGAGCAGCAGTGAGATTGGTCCAAGGAAAACCTCCCACGGACACCGGAGGAGGGCAGAAGGAGGCAGGGGGATCGGGGCCCCACTGAGTCGCTTGGCGTCTCCTCTGATCAGCCTGTGTGTCCCAGCTTTGTGCCTGAGCTCCTGCATGGCCCTGGGGATGTGGTTGGCCTGGCGTGACAGGCTCCCAGCCGTCACATAGTGCCTCCCCATGCACAGCTTGCAGGGGGCTTGGGCTGCGACCACTGCCCCCTCATCCCACGGCTCTTGGGGTACCTGGCCTTCTGCCCATCCCCTCCTTCCTAAGGATGCCTTTTGGAAAGGGCATTTTCCCACACCACTCACTCACACAAGGGAGGGAAGAAAAGGGAGATAAGGGGTTGCACGGCTCCCTTTCCCCTCCACATCAAAGCTCCGAGTTTATCGCCAGGTCCTGGTGGGGTGCGGGGCTGCTCTCTGGCTGCTTTTAGGCAGGCTGGGAGGGGAAGGGGTCAGGGTCTGTCTCGCTTAGTGGCTTGGCTGGAGTCTGGGGTTTACCCCCTGAGCAGCACTGCCTGCAGCCCTGTTATAACTGCTCTGCCCCCCAAGTGTCCCTTGAGTGACCGAGCCTTGCCAGGCAGATGGCCAGGGACCTGCTCCAGGGGTCCCATCACCCTGCGGGGGTGGGCCAGGGTGAGGAGGGAACTGTGGCAAGGTTGCGGTTGAAACTAAGCTCTCTCATCCCCATGGTAAAATGGGCTCGTGGGAAGACCTGGGCCCCCCCAGCAACCCCTTTGGCAGCAGGGAGATGGATGAGTTGGATGTGGAGAGGAGGCAGCAAGGGAGAGTTCAGCACATTTAGGAGGAGGATGAAGCACAGCAGGGGGTTAAAAGTCAACCTCTTTCTCCCTCCCAGCTCCTCTGGGTCACAAGGAGATTTCCAAGGTTATCAGCTGGGGTCAGCTGCTAGGAGGAAGGAGATGAAAGGCTGGGGGGTCTGGGGTACACCCCTCCAACCCGGCTGCTGCCTGCAATGGTGCACGGTGAGACAACAGCATGACCTTGGGGTACATGGGTACATACAAGTTACACGGTACATACAAGTTACCACAACAGACGTCCTTGCACCCTGACAGCTGCCTGGGAATGGGCACACACAAATCCATGGATATAGAAATACTGAGGGGGGAATCTCCCAGCTGGAGGAAGCCAGAAAATGCGGGGTGCTCTGTGCAGTCTGTGGTGCCAGGGGGCTCAGAGCATGGTCAGTGGGTCCTGGCCCTGGTGTCCACGATGCTGTACAAATGCCATCGAGGCACAACTTGAGTCCTTTGCGTCCTGCCCTGGTTTTTGCACCGCAGCCGATCAGCCCAGTGCTGGGGGAGGCTCTGTGGAGCCCTCTTGGCTTGGTGGGTGTGAGATGAGGCCCAGACTCTGCTGAAGTTGCCCTGTTTTGATGTTGTTAATGTGACAAGTTGAATTAATTAAGTGTGTTTGGAGAAGGCTCTGGCGTTCCTCTCTTTCCAAGGGTTTTTACTTCAAAGGGAAGGCAACTGAGAGCATCTCCCTCGCTGAAAGGCCTCGGTGTATCATGTCAAGGCAGCCCTTCTCTGCTGACCCCAGGACTGGGACATGTCCTACCTTCCCACGGCCAGAGACAAACAGCCACAACGGAGCCACAAGCTCTCCTGTCGGCGTGGGGAGGCTGGCTCCATCCCCATGCAGCTCACAGCCCAGGGAAGATGCTCTGGGATTTTCAGGAGCGTCAAAACTGTTTCTACACAGATGGTCACCAAATCTGAGATTGAGACAACAGCCAAATCGGAAACATGCCTGGAGCTTGTCTGCTTCCCGTGCAGAGGCTGCCCATTGCCCACTGGACCTGCTGTCCCCCCAGCTCTGCCCCGATGCAGCCAGACAAGCACAGCCCCATGCCAGCGAGCAGCTTCTGACTCACGTTCTCCAAAGAGCTTGACCCGCTGGCTGTGACATACGAGTCTGGAAATTTCAGGAGAACAAACTGGCTGTTTTTAAAGTCCCCAGGAGGCTGAGGAGATGTTTCACACTCCTGCTGGGTTTGTACTCACAATGTTTTGGAGTGTCTGTTAGCAAAATAAGGCTGTTAACAGGGCTCCCTTTGCATCTGTTCTTTTTGCCTGTATATGTTTCACAGTCTTGCCCCAGTTTGCCGATTTTGTGATGCTGGCCTTCGAAGCCCCTCTGGAGAGGATGGCAGCTGCAAGAGGAGCACTCACTCACATTAACAAAGAGCAAAAGGGTTCAGAGCTGGGGGAAGCGCAACTCCTGATATCAAATTAGCACCTGGGAGCATGGCCATGGAAAGGCTCCCCAAGAGCCTTCAGTCTCTCCAAAGAGCCTCCAGTCTCCCCAGGCAAAGGCAGACCATGGCTCACCCTCAGAGACAGTGGCATGCAGCAGGGATGAGTGCCCTTGCTGCCCACGCATGCAGCCTCTTGCACATCAGGGCTGATGTGTTAGCTGCTCACTGCCCTTCTTGATTCCCCAGGATGGACAAGAAGTGGCTTATCCGTGACATTCCACAGCTGCCAGTCGATGTGTGTTGGTAGGACGCTTAGAACTGCGTAAGGCAGAGGTAGTTAGCGGTGGAGCTCCCCGGGCGGCGGTGCAGCAGGCATTCACCGGGGTCTGCGTGCCTCCAGCATGGTATAGAAGGTTTGATATTAAAGGTATAGAAAAAGTAAAAAGCAAAAGTAGGAACAGGGAGTGAAAGCTCTCCCCTCCCTTCCCTTGGGAGTTTGCTCTTATCTAACCCCAGTTCCGTTTCCTTCTGGGATAAACCAGGAACGGGTGGATTTGGTTTCCTTCACTTGGCAGTTGATGCAGCCAACCCAGACCTCCCTGTGGTGCTGCTGCTGTGGGCAGATGGGGAAGAGCCTCTCAATCTCCTGTCCAGGGTTGGTTTGAAAATCAGCCATGCTCCAGGGTCACAGCTTCCACGCCAGCACAGGGACACTCTGGAAAATTCACTTACCAGGGCCCCTTCATCTAAGGGAAAGTGGAGGCACCGGGAGTCTAATTACGATGTATTTAACATTTCTGAGCTCAGTGGGGCCTCGCTGTCTCACAACTGGGTCACGCAATCAGCCCGGAGCTGCAGTGTCAAACTGGCTCAAGGATTAAGTGTGTTGTAACTGGAGCCGTGAGCCTGGCGCACGGGGAGGGGGAGACTTTTATCTGGCTGGGATTGCAAGGCAGGAGCAGGGGTGAGCTCCAACGACCTGCACTTGGAGAAACGCTTGGCCGTGTGCGTTCCCGGGGTGTCTCGGAGGGATGGCCGGAGCGTTTGTGTGGCAGCGTGTCCTCATGTCTGCTTTATGGGAGCTGAACTCTGAGTTCCCAGGGATGTCTCTGAAGGATGGTCTGCTGCTGCTGTGTGTTCTGACCAGGCACTGTTGGGTGAAAAGAAGATCTATGCTTGCAAAGTCACGTTTCAGCCCCAAAATAAATGGTTGCCACAATCCCCCTTGGCAAGAAAGGTCACAGGCACTGGGTGTGCTCGATACTGGCTGAAGACTGGTACCCACTGCCCTTGTACACCCCCCTCCCCGGAGCCCTGCTCATGTTTCTCACTCTCTGACCTGTCCTCACTGCAGCAGTGTGTGTGTGGGGAGTTTCCTGTTCTGAACCCTGGGGGAGACCTGGGTTTGAATTGTCTGTGGAGGGATTTCTGCCTCTTGGCATTCCCGTAATAGATGGAAAATGAAACAAAACCTGAAATGTTGTGTCAACCCAAGGAAAAGAGAGTGAAAAAACCATCCTTTTGGGTTGATCAACAATTCTTTTGCACTTTGAAATCTTACAACAGCGTCATTTCCTAGAGGGACAGGAGGTGGTGCCTCGCCGAAGAAGGTGAAAGGCAGTGACCTGCCCTGGCTGGGATGTTCCCTTAGACACGTGAAAGCCAGTTTGGGGAGAGCTGCTTTCCTCGGCTATCACAGAAATCCCACCTTCCCCTGCTCGACATTTTGGGAAGCCAAGTCGCTTTGCCTGTGCGATGCGGGATTATATGCTAAAAAAGGAGTTGGGAGCCAGCTGTGGAGAAAGCCCTTCCGTAGGTTCAGGGAAAGCAAGAAGCCCTGAGCTTTGGCTGACCTGGCTCCGTCTGCTAGAGCCAAGCAGGAGATCCAGCTGCCATTGCAGGGAAGTGCAAGTGAGGAGGCAACCCTGTTGTCTTGCTCGGAGAGGGAAAATAATAAGGGTTTGAATCAAAGGCTCAGCTTTGCTTTCCCGTGCTGGCCTTTGCTTTGTTCTGCGGCGGTGCTTTTCCCCCTCGGCTATCAGATCCTCTCCCCAGAGGAAGCCAGCAGCCGTGCCTGCTCTGGAGGCATCGTGCGGCTATTGTGTCTGCACAGATGGACAAACAAACAGCCTGCGGGCTCAGGGGGCACAGGGCAGCCCCCCTTAGCCCAGCCCTGCGTGCCTCAGGCTGGGGGGGCGGTTTGTCGCATCCTTTCTAACACCGGTCCCCGGGGTCAAGGACTGCGGGGAAGCGTGATCCGTTGTAGCAGGAAAACAGGAAACAGTGCTGGTGGCAGGAATTTGGTTCATTTAGCCTTTCACGTCCTGGGGAGGCGTGGGGCTGAGGCTTGTTGCATCACGCTGCTGGAGGACAGGTCTCGAGCAGCCATGCGCCAGGCAGCCCTTCTCCTCCTTCATTAAGGTGTCTTTGCAGGAAGTCCTTGCACCCTACATAGGATTGGGTGCCCCGGGGTCTGCCATCATCCATGACATGCCTGCCTCCAGCTCTGCTGGGGTTGGGGCACTGTGGATGCTGCTGGGGAGTGGGCTAGGATGCATCCAAGCAGAGAGCAATGTCCATTGCGCATACTGCTCCTCCAGCTCCAAAATAAACATATACTGCTGATGCCGGTACTCCAGGGTGGGTGCACAATGTGCCTTGCCCCATGCTGTGCCCCCCACCTGTCTGGAGGTTCTGGACACCCCAGCTCATCACAGGGATGGGGGGCTGCAAACCAGACCTGTGCTAATCTGGACACCCCATGCAGTGCAGAGCAGCTCCCTGCAGTGCGTGTCGAAGGAAGAAGGGCCAGGGATCATTCATGTGGCCAGTGGCCACAGTGCCACGATGGAGAGCAGCACATGGCTGGGTCCAGCAGGATGCCCCGTGTTATCTGTGCTCAAACATCTGCTCCATGCCGTTATACCGGTGTTTACTCTGTACAGACACACGGCAGCAGCTGCAGGGTTTGCTCCAGGATGCCTTCCTGCATGGTGGGCACTTCAAATCCCCTCTGTCACTAGGGCACTGGGGTGGGAAGTACCAGGGCTGGAATTCCTGGCTCTGAATTGCTACCTATGGATGCATCAGCCTGTCCCATGGCTGCTCAGGTCCCAGCAACCTGCCTCTTGGGGAGCGGTGCTTGCTCGGAGAACCGCCTAGGCCCACGTGGCCCCACAGACCTGAGCACTGGCCCTGCTGCCCACGCAGAGCAGCCACAGCCTCACCGCTGGGCAGCCACCACCCTGAGGCCCGGAAAGCCCTGCCTTCGCCTGCTGATAATGCGCCAAACTGCCAAGTGGCCCTTGTATAAACCGTATTTGTGTTACTGAGAAAACAATGCTGCTCACATTGTTTAGGGCTGAAATAGTGTCCTGGAGAGCCTTGGAGCCCTTGGAAAGCTCTAGCTTTCTATAAATAAAAAGAGGCAGCTGGGAAGGGGGAACGGAGCTTGTGACAGTTGGTAGAAGGAAGATTTCTGCCCATCTCCAGGTTGTGTCACACGTGCTTGCGGTCCCAGGTCATCAGTATGGCAGGGAGCCATGCCCAAGGTGCCAGCTTAGCATCCTTTACACGCAGCCAGACCCGTGAAAAAGGGCTGTGCCTGCCCGGAAAGACCTTTGTGGGGCTCCTGGCTGGGACCTGCACACCTCCCCTTGCGCACACAACCACGGGCGCACGCACACGCGCCCCGCTCGCGGCCCCGCTTGCACTGGCTCCCGTTTCCTCCCCGAGGCAGCCGCAGCAGGCGGGATTAGTGATTTATTAATGAAGTGGAGTGACTGTGCCGCTGGGGCGTGCCAGGCGGAAATGTCTGCTCGGAGAGATTGGATAACCCTCTGGCCTGTTTCCCTCTGCAGCCTTCAAACGGCCGCAGCTCCCAGAAGCACCATATCCTCTTCCTCTCGCTGCCCTCCCCAGGGCAGGCTGGCTGCCACGAGGGCAGAGCGGGGAGGCAGGGACATCCTCACTCAGCCCAGAGGGGCAAAATCCCATGATGGGAGCTGTTCAGGGAAAGGACAGGTCCATGGGCTGGTTTTGGAAGTGAGCTGGGGGGTGATGTGAGCCCTCCCTCCTGCACCTGTGGGGTGTAGGGGTCCCACTGCCTCCACCAGCCGTTCTCTGGGTCCCGTGTCTGCACCCAACAGTCTGGACTTGGGTTGCTTTAGGGGATGAGGGGAGCAGCTTTGCTCTTGGGCTGGGTGGCAGCTGATCCAGGTTCACAGGTGGGATTTCAAAGGGAAAGATGCAAACTGCAGCACTTGTGATAGAGTTCCTCAGGGGAATAATAAAATTTGCTGTGTCCCGTGCAGTGTGCATCTGCTTTGGGCTCATCAGCATCGACACAAACATCCCAAAGCCAGCCAAAACCAAACCGTACAAAGTTTTTGCAGCCTTCCAACCTGGGAGACCTGAGCTGTGCTTTGCACCTGCAAACCTCAAACCCCAGACCCTGCACAAGGGATTCAGAAGGCAGCTAAATGTTCCCTGAAGCCGTAGCCGAGTGTATGGCCCTGTCCCTTAACAGGAAGGGCAGGACCTGTGCTCTTTTGAGTTTAGTGCCTGCTCAGTGGCATCAGTTACAGGACTAGTTTTTGTTATTGGGTTGGCACAAGATCCATATTTGTTTTACTATAATAATTGCTGATAATAGATATTGGCATTCCAGTTGCTCTAGGAAGAAAGCCGTGTTTAACTCTGGGGAACACTTAAAGTAAACAACCAGGGAAGAACTAGCTCCATGAGCAATAGCTCTTGGAATGAAATCTTGCCTGGGAAAACTGCAGCCAGGAGCAAATATTTATGGCTGAACTGTAAAAGCCTCTGAGGAAGGCTTCTATCGTGGGAGCTGCTGGCCATCCATGCCGTGCCAGTGCACGCCCTGCTCTGACACCGGGTGGGCTCTGGGCTACGTACACCA
This sequence comes from Eurypyga helias, assembly GCF_000690775.1. Taxonomy (NCBI): domain Eukaryota; kingdom Metazoa; phylum Chordata; class Aves; order Eurypygiformes; family Eurypygidae; genus Eurypyga; species Eurypyga helias. The sequence continues at coordinate 9,413 of NW_010229372.1, forward strand.
GGACCTGTCTGCAAGGTGCTTGGGTCTCCACTTTATCATAAACATAAAAAAAAAAAAAAAAAGACTTGTTCCAACAAAGATTGGAGGTTTCCAGGCATGGAGAGCCAGTGGCCAGCAGCAATGCAGCGTGTCCCCAGTGTGGCTGTAACCCCGGGCTGTCACGCCTGGAAAGCGTGTGCACCCGCAGGCACGCACACATGTGGCCCGTGCATCCCGCTGCAGCTACGCTGCGGCACACAGCCGGCTCCTGCCCACCTCTGTCAGCACAAACTGCTGCCAGGAAACGGACCGGGAGAGGAAACAAGCATTAATGAAGGATCCCTTGGTGAAAAATATGTTTCTACAACTGCTAGATTATTTTGTCCTTGGGAGGCGGGGACGGAGATAATAAAACAGCCTCATTGCATTCCAGCCTTGGTTTTGGGGATGCTGATGCTGTGCTATCTATGGGCCCTGTCTGGGGGTGCCCCATCAACCCCCTTGTTCCTATCAAGGCCCCTCTTGCCCCATGGGACATTGACTTAGGTCTTTACTGCGCGGAAACAGAGGTGGTCATGGGGTGAGCTGCATCTGATGAGCCAAATCCAGAGCCCTCTTTTGAGGAGCCTTGGGAACAATACAGCCTAATTTAAGGGTGGAAGTGCTCCCTCCTTTCAGATCAAAAGGGTCCCTCTGGGGTTTATGTAGGGATGTGTGTCCCCTGCCAGGGATGGCAGTCCTTAGGGGATATTTTGGGTTGGGTCAGGGGATGCCAGGCCAGGGACAGGCAAGTAGGAGGGACTGTCCCAGCCATGAAACGCCCTGGGAGCACCCTCCAGCCATGGGCTGAGGCTGGCAGGGACCGGTGCTGTCCCAGGAGCCTAAGCACGTGTAGGGCAGCACTCAATACTTGGGCTGCTTGCTGGGGCTCTGGGGCTGCTCCAGGTTCCTGAGTAGGGTTCTCTCCATCAGCCCCCAACTGCCTTTCATCTCCTGCACTCAGGTGTGACTCAGGCCAGGAAAACGGGGGACGTGGTGGCCCATTTCCACCATGTCAGGATGCCTCGCACACACTCCTTAGGCTCCCGCAGCAGCTCCCAGCCCGGGGCTGCCAGCTGCTCCACACACCAGGGTGCCTGGGATGCTGGGGGTGCCCGGGATGCTTGGGGTGCCTGGGGTACTCACACCCCAGCTGAGCCAGCAGCAAGCCAAGGGCAGCATGGCCGCTTGGTGTTTCACGGGCGGTCAACAGCAACGACATTCCTTCGGAGATGGGACGTTTCTGCTCAGGAAGGCCTGAAAAAAGCCAGGGACAAAGGGGGGAAGTGATGGCGGCTGTGTCTGGAGTTATCTTGCCGCTGCACTTGCGGGGGCCGCTGAGTGACAGCGCTTTTCTGTTTCGCTCCTGAGAGTCAGGAAACACTCATCTCCGCCAGCTCCCTTCCTGCCCTGCCTCGCCCTGCCCTGCGGTTCGGTGGGCCCCGGGTAGGGGGACAGAGCCCGTCCACCTCTCCCGCCGGTACCCAGTGTCGGTGGGCACCACTGGGAAAGCCCCATGCCAGCGCATCCTAAATCATAGAATCATAGAATGGTTAGAGTTGGAAGGGACCTTAAAGATCATCCAGTTCCAACCCCCCTGCCATGGGCAGGGACACCTTCCACCAGACCAGGTTGCTCAAAGCCACATCCAGTCTGGCCTTGAAGACATCCAGGGATGGGGCATCCACAACATCTCTGGGCAACCTGTTCCAGTGCCTCCCTACCCTCTCTGTGAAGAATTTCTTCCTGACATCTAATCTAAACCTCCCTAATTTCAATTTATACCCATTACCCCTTGTCCTATCACTACAGGCTCTTGTAAAAAGTCCTCTCCCAGTACCCTTGTAGGCCCCCTCCAGAAGCCGGGTGTCTCCTTTGTGGAGCAGCTCATCAGGCAGGGTGAGAGCAGAAATGCCTTCTACCCAAACCAGCTTGTTCCAGTGGGTGGGAAATTGGTCGAACAGCTCCAGTGGGCTTAAGGAGCCCCAGACTATTTGCTTTGCACCATCTCCTCACTCAGTTCATTTGGTTAAATCAGATTATTTCTGACTCGGCTTCTCAGCAGAGCCCTGGCAAGGAAAGCCAGTAGCCGCATGGCTGGCAGCTCGCTGGCTCCTGGCCCCAGTCCGGCCCCCTGAGCCATGGGCAGCAGCAAGGGTAGGAAAGGGCAGGGCATTCCGCATGGTCCTGACTGGCATGGGATGGGAGATGAACCAGCCTGGCCGTGCCACCAAGCTGCAGGAATCCAGCACGTTGCACGGCTGCAGGAGAGAAATGCAGCTCCTGCAGCGGAACTGGTCCTGGGGGGGAGCTGGGGATGACTGCACAGGGAGGGGATCCCCCCGGCACAGCGCGAGTGCAGGGAGCAGGACCATTGTATCATTTTCCCTGAAATGGGAAGTGAAAGAGTAGCAGTAAAAGGATGTTTAGCTTAACCCTGTCTGCTTTGGAGTATCCTGTGCTGAAATGTTGCTTTGCAGCTTCTTCCAGAGCCCGCTCCACTCCGGGTGCCAGCGATGCACTGGGGACTTCAGTAGAAACAAAGGAATCTGTTTTCTCTCCCTTCAGGAGTGGAAGAATCACAATAATATTTTCAGATGGAAGTACTGTTTTTTCCACCATGGAAAAAAAAAAAGTGTTTTCTTTTTTGCTAATAATATTTAGCACTTTTTGAGCCAAAAGCTGCCCCAAAGGTGTTGGTTGGGCTGAGCTGTGGCTTCTCCTCTCCCCCTGCCTCTGTTCCAGGGAAGCACGGTCTGCCTGGCCGGCTGTCACGGGGCCCTCGGTGCCAGCGCTGGGATGGCAACGCGGATTTCTCCTGCCCGTGCGCTCAGAGCCAGCACACAAACCCCAGGCCCTGCTGTGGGGACCCGAAGGATGGAGTTTATACAGTAAAAACACGGTGGGGACCAGGCTTACCACCAGAGCAGGTTTAGACACGTGCCCAGGCTGTCCTGGTGTTTAAGGGGCATTTCAGTGTCTTTCAAATGTGTTTTTTTATAGCTCACTTGTCAGCCAGGTTCTTTGCCAGCGCTTCCCCAGCCCGGAGCTCCCACACAACCCCAGGGTGGGTTCAGCCCCCACTTTGATTCCTCTTTCGACCCTGTTTAGTCTCATTTGCTTGGCTATTGCAAACAGCAGGGTGAGAAGGCAGCGTTTGCAGCAGCTTCTCCAACACATGCGATTGATAACAAGCAGCCTCAGCCCTGCAGAGCTGAGCTGCCAACTCCGAGCGAAGAGGAAGGGCGGCAATTAAGAAGCTGGAGGGAAAGCAAGGGAATTCTGTCCCTGCTGCTCCGTGTCTCGGCTTGGGGGGGTATTGCAACCCACCCCAGAAGCCCCGGGAAGCTGCGGCAGCGAGTCCCCCAGGCTGGGGTGGGCAGGCTGTGCTGCCCCGCGAGGATCTGCTCTTCCTGAAACGGTTTTTAGGGGTCTCCATTTCTGGGGCAAGTTCACCCAGGGGGGTGTAGCCAGGCCCTACTTCCAGTGGTGGAAATACCATTGCAGGAGATTCTGCTTTCCATTTCAGGCTTTTTAAAATTATTTGAACACAGTTCAAATGATTCCACAATGACTTAATAGATTTGGAAACATGTTTTCAGTGACATTATGGCCTTCAGAGGGTTGCCATGTTTCCGATCCAAAACATAGAGTCTGGGGTGCACCCCACCGTGTCCGGAGATGGGGTTCAGTCTCCTCAGCCGCTCCCACATCCTGGATGGGGCCACCTCGCTCGGAGCTGGTGTCGGCTCCCTGTGATGGAAATGTCACGGCAGCAACCGGCTGCAAACCTGCCACAGTCTCTGGGCTGAGCGATTCTATGCTTAATAACAGATTTTTCTAGGGCCACGTTCCTAAAGTCCCGCAAAAACAGGGCTTTGTCATGGAAATGCTGAGACAACATTAATGGCAGTGTCCTGAACGCAACTCTAATTAAAGAGAGGAAGGAGAACTGAAGCAGGATGTCCTGTTTGGCTGCCCAGGATGGAAAGCTTGTCACAAATAAAGTGCATTCTCGTACTTTGTCTCCATCCCTCTGCACAAGGCTCTCCCAGATTCCGCAAACATTCATTTTCTTATCTCTCCTGGATTCTTGTTTCTTTCTTTTGAAATAACTCCTCGCAAGAATGTTTTTTTCTCTGCTGTATTCCCCACCGAGCTCTCCAACACACCAATCAAACAAATGGCATCTCGAACGCGAAGTGAATGTGCTTTTTATTCCGTGAACAAAATCACTTGGGCACAATAGCTGGTTGGCTTCGTGCAAAGAAACTTTTCCTATTACCGTGGCAGAATAAGCTCTGGCAAGTGAGCAGGGACAGGCAAATCAAAGCCAGGAGCAAGATGGCAAATGTTTCCTTTTGAAAACAGGCTTTCCACTGAATTATCCCAGGGTATGTCACGACCAATCTCCGAGCTGCTTCCTATGATAGCAGAAAAATAAATCAAAATCAAAACAAAGGAAGAAAAAGAAAAAAAGAAAGGAATTCAGTAGTAACAGAGAATTAATTTAGTTCACTGTGTGCCAGAGGGATCCTGATCCAACTGATTTTTGTGCTCAGATAGTACCTACTGAGTGTTAGTGGCTTTGCACCTGGGACTAGTCTGAGTAAAGCTCAGCTTTACGGCTGATACTTGAGCTCAAAGCACTGTCCCAGCAGCGCTCTCCTGCAAATCCAGGATGCAAAATCTGGTATGTTTATGGAAAATAAGATGCACAATCCAAACTGAAGCCTTCTCTTGTGGAGCAGGAGGAACTGGGCACGTGACGATATCCTGCTCCAATGACTTGATTTCCCTACTACCCACTGGCTGATCTGGATGTTATTGCTCCTGCTGCGACACGAGCAGCGGTGCCTTCAGTGACCTGCTCGTTTGCTCGGAGCACAGACCCTCTCTGGGCTGGCGCCAGGGAGGCAGCAGCTCCAGGGCTGGTGCGGAGAGTGGATTTCTATGAATAAAGCAGCTGAAGGCTCCCTGCAGCGTGCTGGGCTGGCACAGCCTCCAGCAGCCCCCCCAAGCCCTGGATCCTCCAGGGACAGAGGGAAAAGGCCCTTTTGCTGCTTATTGGAAGTCAGGTCAATCCCAGCATTTCTGCTAGACGAGTTGTCTCCTCTGCATGGGGCAGTTGGGTGACACTGGTGTGCCCAGCATGGGGTAGAAATCCTGATGTATGCACACAGCCCTGGTTGGGACTGACTTCTGCTGGGCAAAGCAAGGAGCGGAGAGGGAATGAGCTTACTCCAGCCCCATGGGGAACTCCGCAGACTTGCAGGTGGTGTGGAGCTCAGGGTTTCTCTCACTGCACTTCCAGCTTTGCCCTGGTCTTGCATCAGCACTCACAACCCTGTCGCAATCTGCCCTGCCCTGGCATCCCCACAGGGTACAGCCTGCCTAGTCCCACCACAACAATGCTTTTCCTTCCAGTCTGGTCTGGAGTCCCAAGCTCAGTGACACGACTCTGCTAAAAACATCCTTCCTGTGAGGGGAACAACATACCTCCTGGTACCCAGTCTTACACATCCAACCCCGCCAATCCCTGGTTAAATAACCTGCTGCTGGCTTTCTGATGCAAACTGGTGGTGCCTCTGTCATCAGTCCGACTCTTACACAGCACTTTCTCTTGGCCGATGGAGATTGCCTCACCAGGGAAAGCCACTGGGTATGAGTGGGGTGAACTGGGATCTGTGTTATCCTTTCCTTGACCCTACCTTGGGGATGTCCTCTGGGATCTCCTGGACTTAGGGCCTTTCCCTTGTCCCTCTGCAGCTCTCCCTCTCCCCAGCCCCTGCTCAGAGAGTGCATTCCTGTGGAGGTATGTACACATTCCCTACATTGCTGGCACTGCTCCGGGATCCTGTCCCCGACACTCCCCAACACACCAGGGTGAGTGTGAGCTGTTGCAGGGACTAGGGGAAAGTTTAGGCCTCCTTGTGCTTGTGGGTTAATGGATTACCTTTATGCACCAAGGTGCTGGCTGGGAGTTCAAGGGGAACAGAAATAGGAATGGAAAACGACGGGGCTGGCAAACTCCTATCCGTATGTAATCCTTGCCTGCTCCACACACCACTCACTCCACTCCTCTGCTGGCATCCCAGGCTGGATGTTGGGATGGGCTCACCCAGCTCGGCTCCCTTGATGCCAACAGACCCTTATGCAGAACCAGAGTTACACTCTGACTTGAGCAGAGGGGACTCGGTCTGAAACTTTTGGCAGTAAGAGGTAAAACTGCGTGTTGGAGCTGGCAGCAGTGGCGGCGGCGAGGGAGCAGAGCTGGAGGGTGACACCATTTCCTCATGCGCTGAGTCACGGCAGCCATGGCCTTTCCAGACGCACCTTTGCCTAGCACTGGGGTCTGCAGGCGTATGACCTTAGCAGGGAAGATGTCCCGCTAGCTCTCCGTCGGCTCCGGTTTTGTCCCCCCGAGTGCTGGCAGGGGCATCCCTCCAGCTGCACGCACTGAGGCCGGACAGCTTCGGAGAAGAAAAGTGGAAGCCTGCCAAGATATATTTGGAGTGCTGCAGCTTTAGTATCAAGAAGTGATTTCATGGGAGCTCAGCTGTGAGGGGGTGACGATGGGCTGTCAGGGGGGCTCTGTGTCCGGGTTGCTTTGCCCCGACGTAAGTCACCGCAGCCAGGTGAGCCCCTGGGCAGGCAGGCTGGCTCCGGCCAAAATCAGTGAGGCTGTCTGCCTGGATAAAACCAGGATAGAGGCAACAAAGAGCTCAAAATAATCTATTTAACCATTCAGACACATTCATCCTTCCTGCAGTGATCGCAGAGGAGCTCCCCCTGGGAGAAATTTGGCCCATTTTGTCTAATTAGTTTCTCTCCTGCTGACACTTGCTGACATTTGCTGCTGACATTGCCCAGCCGTGGCTTCACGTTCTGAGCAAATATTTTGCTTGGATGGGAAAAAACTGCTCCGAGGAGCTTGTGTGTGTATGTGGGAACCCAAACTGGAGCTGGATCCCCTGTGCTCCCTCGGGCCCCCGTTTATTACCTGCGGCCCCGGAGGAAAGCGGGGCTGGGAAAGCGATGCTCTCACTGCAGCATGCACGGTGTGAGCTCCTACCCTGAACTCTGGTTTTTGGGGCAGAAATCCTTCCCCTGGCCCATGCAGGGTTGTGCCAGGGGTTCAGTACAGGTCTGACTGATGCTGTGAATGGTGGTGAGAAGGAAGCCTCTTTTAAGGTCTCAACTCTTGTATTTTCCAGCTCTGGAGCTTCCTTGGGAATCTGGCTTGCATCAGGGGGAGAAAGAACTACAGAGAAAAATGTGGATATTCAGGGCCCACTCAAACAGAGATGAGTGGTGAGGAGTAAAATCGTTAGGACTCATAGACCAGACCACACAGATAATGTTTTGACTCTTAGTCAAGCCCTTGAGGTTTTGGTTCATATCCTTTTCCCAGGGAAGCTGGGAGAGGGTTTTGTGGTTGACTGCAAAGGGACCAAAAGGAGATCTTGACCACATAACAGGTTGAGCTGATGCCCTGCCTGCTTATACAGACAGCTGTAAGTAGGACTTTTGGGGGGAAAGGCAAAGGGATCCACTAAATCCCATCCACCAAATCTCATCCGACCAACTAAACTGGCAGCGCTGGGGAGGGACAAAGAGAAAAAGGGTAAATATTTAGCAAAAAAAAAAAAAGCCCAGGGACTGTCCCTCCTAGCCAGGAACTGTCGGCAGGTTTCGGTGACGCCCTTCACCTAGGATAACTAGGAGGGGAGCACGCTGTGCAGCATTCTCAGTCAGGCCCCGCTGCTGAAGGACAGCGCGAGCGGCTGCGGGAGCCCTTTGTCAGGAAAACGCCTTTATGACTATATTTGTGCAGGCAGATCTGAATGCTCAGACCTTTATTCTTTCAGGCTTCTAAACTAAAGGTCATTTTCTCTTCCCTTCCAGAAAAAAAAAAAAAGAAATTAAAAAAAACCCCAATGAATTCCTCTTGACGCAGATCCCCTTCCCCTCTGGATGGGAGTTCAATTGTTCTTGCAAGCGAGCTCCAAATCTGCCCCTCGCATTCACTTCCTTTTTCCTGCCTGAAAGGAAACAGAGATTTCTGACTGTGTGAACCGGTCCTTTATTTAAGGATACAAGAAAATAGCCAAACGCTAATCCAGTGTAGCGCTCCGCACTTCAGCGTGCTGCACAGCAGAACAAAAGAAAGAGAAACATCTCCCCGCCCTTCCCCGCTGGATCGTAAACTGCACACTGATTTGAGTATAATGGGTATTTACGAAAGTTATACTAAAACATCTACTGAAGTCCAGTGCAAACCAAAACCCTTCGGTCAGGAAGTTTTTAGCTACCAAAAATAATCACCAGGCCCTGGCTAATATTTTTAACGATCGTGCGTTCTTGGGAATTTCCTCTTCCCTCCGTGGAGATAAGTGATTAAACAAAATAAAGGCAGTGGCCATTTTGATACGCTGCGACGTGTCAGAGAAGAGACGTATCAACAGTTCTTTTTTTGTATCTTTTTCCTAAGTCTTGACTTCTGCATTCACTGTCTGACTTTTAGGCTGAATTCCACTTCTCTATTATGTTGCTGAAATCCAGTGAAGTCAGCAGAAAAGCCCGGATAGTTTCCTGGGTAGGGCTTTGAAGCCAAGGTATTAGATCCACTAATGGGGAGACAGTTATCTATTACACGCCTTATTAATTTTATAAAAAAAAGACATTGAGCTCTATTCAGCTGCATGTTACGTGGCTTAATCATTTCTGTACAACGCCGCTGGTGTAACGTCCTGTCCATTCTTCTGGTCTTCTCCATGGAGACCTCCTCTGGACCCAGTCCCACACCGTGAGGTCAAAACCTTTCAGTGCATTTCTCAATACACCAAGTATTTTTTGACGTAGAAAACTTTAAATCAGTTGCAAGTGTTTTGTTCTTCAACTGGGCAGTTTGAAAATTTCAATTATTGTGGTCCATAATGACCGGTAAGGGAGTGTCAGCTGCAGGCAGGGAGCAGGAGGGCTCTGAGCCCTCAGGACGTCGGTGGAGGATGGAGCAGCCCTGAAGTTGCCTCTCCAGGATCTATCCCCATTTTATGCCATGCAAATAGCATTGTTGTGGTGAGAGGGAAACATTTCCCCTTTCACCAGCATTGGGTCAGCCAGCATGATGGTGATGCTCAAGCCTCCGGCTTTAGGCACCAGGAGGTTCATCCCTCGGCACCCCTGGCATCGCACGACTGCTCCGGTGTGGTGCACGGCTCTTCTGTCAGACCCCGCAAAGCTGGCTGTTATTCCTTATCCTCTATTTTCATTACATGCCTTTTTCTCCCAGTCATTCCTCATGGTGTTGCATAAGGTTTTCATAGGAATAAACAGGCAGTGAAGGTCTTCCAAACCAGGTCCCTCCTAGGGGAGGGCAGAGCACAAAGGGAAGAGCCGGACTCATGGGTGGTGATAAACCATCCTGGAGAAATCCAGCTCATCCTTTTCAAATACGCATGCATGTCAGGGACCTTAAAGTATGTGGCTTGTCGCAGTAAGATACAGTTCTCGCTGACTCATTAAGGCAGATGTTAATCTTGATTAGCTCTCAAGATGTTTGTGTGTCACCAAAGCAACACATTAAGCCCTGAAGCAGGGAGAGGGCGTTTTCTTTCTGCATCCTCAGAATGAAGGCATTTCTGTGGTGGTCCTTACTCGCTTGATCATTTGGTGTTACTTTGTGGGGAGAATTCCAAACGCGTATTTTGGACCTTTGCTGGAAGAAAAGTTCAGCATTTAGGATTTGACTTCATGTCAAAGGATAGTAGGATATAGATTGCAAATGTACCCACGTGTATAGATGCTCCTGGTGTGAGAAAGAGCCAACTGGATTAACTGAGTGAAATTTTGGCAGTGGAAAATGTTTTCCCATCTTTGTTTGTGGGGGAGGTGTCTCCAAGGCAGGTACCAGGGATGCGCAGGGACCGCATCTCCTCACAGCCTGCGGAATCGTGTGGGAACATCTCCCTGCGCTCAGGTCCCTGTTTGGTCCGTGAGAACTCCTCTCCGTAGGGACTGGCAGTCAGAGGTCCTCACGACCCAGTCCTACATGCTGAGGAAATGTGCTTTGTCCTTGCATGGACAAGGAGACACTGAAACACCCCTGGATCTAATCCACCCTGTGTGTCTTTCCATTGCACACGAGTTTCACAAAGATACGGTCTTACCCAAATATTTTCTGAACGCCCGACGCCTTTCTGCAGCGAGGGGAGGTATCTGAGTGATGCAAACTGCTCCTGCAGGACAACACTGAAACCTTATCTCACACCAAAGGGCAGATAAGGAGCCCTTTACCAAGCTGCCGTAGCAAAAGGGAGGCTCTGGGCTTTTTCCCATCTCTCTCCTGGATGCTATCGCAGCAGCAAGGCACGGCCACGTCCCCAACCTCGGGTACACCGGGGTCCCAGCGGTACCCCGGACCACACTGCTGCAAAGCAGGGGAGTTTGTCTCCCCGCCCAGAGTTTGCTGCCTGTGCAAGGCACCAACTTGCACAACAGTCAGTCTCTGCTCCCTGTCTCCCTCACTTTCTCCCAGTCTCCTTATCAGACTTTCCTTGAACTCCTTGTCAAGAGTGAGAGGGGAGGCTGAGCACACCCCGGGGAGAGGAGGTGTCTGACCAAGCAGACCAAGGGCTGGCGTGCCACCCAGCATGGCCCCTGCTGCTTTTACAGGAATGTGTTTTCCAGGGGAAATCCCACACGAGCTCTCTCCTTAACTAGCACACAGCCCTTGGCAGCTACGTGTGTGGGAGCCCTTCAGCAGCGTCTTGGGGCGGCTCTGATTCAGGGAAGCACAGATGTACCAGAGGTTTTACAGCCAGGTCCGGCTGGTCTTTTGATGCCAGTTTTAATTTTGCTGGAGTTCATTTATGGACCTTGATGGCACCAACTCGCTGGTGCCGAGTTTCCCGCGTCTCTGACACAGCACAGGAGCACGTGCAGGGCTTCACGCACGCATTCAGTCCCTGCCCGCAACAGAACCCCTTCCCAGGCTGGGGGCCGTGTCCTGAGACATTTCCATGTCAGAGACATCCTGGCACAACCTGCCAATCTTCTGTAGGAAGCACCACTTGAAATCAGCATTATAGAGGTCAACCTCCAGCTTGCTGTCATCACAACCCCAGTTCCTTGTGCAACATGTTGAATACCTAATTAACAACCTGGTAGCAATTAGCCTTTGGTGTTAATGAGCAGCTACTAATACCAATGAGAGGGATAGGAGGAATTACGAGTGTCAGGACTCTTTTGCACTTTGATGAGGAACAAGAGAGCTGCACAAAGAGGTCTTTGCCCAAAGCCCACTTCTCCTGGAGAAGAGACCCAGCCGCTCTCCAGGGCATCCACAGCCTCTGCTCCTGGCAGTGTTGGCAGCGGATCCAGCCATCCCTGGATGATGCTGCACGATGCTTCCCAAGTGTTGGAAATCAGGAGTTTTTTTGACTCTCAGAGATAAAATAAGCATTTATTGTGAGATTAAAATTCTAGCGACACAAAAAGCCTTGGGCAAGCTGAAACAGCAGGGAAAGGCCTCAAAAAGAGCAGCTACTACAAAGCACCTTTTCTTTAGCCCTCTTTGTGATAATTTTTTTAAGATGAAAAGACTAATAATCAAAGACCTGAAGGAACAAATAATCCCCAAACAGCTCTGCCAAAAGAGCCTTCCCCAGTGCTGTTTCTCCATGCCTGGTGGTAGGGTCCCGCTGGCCATGGGGCTGCACAGTGACCCGAAAACCCCTCTGCAAACAGAAGCCCGTCAGCTATCTCAGCTCATCCCCCCGGTCACCACACAGCACGCTGCACATCCCAAACCAGCCATCGTGTGCCCCTGCTCACGGCCTCCCCAGATACTACACCTGAGAGATTTTGTTTTAACGATAATGCTTCTTTTAACCCTTAGAGAAATTTGAGTGGGAAAAACACGATTTCAGCTACTTGTTCAAACTTTGAGGCTCTACAGTTCAAACCTCAATTTTTGAACTGGGAGACTCTGATAGTTTCAGAACTTTGTTCCTGAATCCCAATTTCTCTGAAATCAGCAACGTTCCCTGCAAAACGTGGATAAAATTCCATCTCATAGGAGTGACCAGGAGAAGACAGATCTGCTTCACAGCCAGGCTGCGGTTGCCTGCCGGACTTCCGAGGTTCTCCCCACACTGCAAGAAGCCCTAACGAAGAAAACAGCCTCTGAACTTGATTAATTACGTCTGCATTGCATGGGTATTCCCAGGACACCCTCAAAATTCCTTGCTCCTGCTCTGGCATGCGGGAGGTGCACCACAATCTCCGGGCTGGATGCTGCCCAGTGCCACTGCCTGTTGTGGTCACCAGCACCCTCACCCCGAGGATGGGCTGGAGGGCAGCCAGGAAGGGTTTAGAGGTGCCAGTCCTCCCCGGGAGCTCATGAGGGCTGGGCATGCAAGAGCTGGTGCCTCACAAGAAGTGTCAGTGAGGGGATGAGCTGGAGCTGTGGAGCTCACCCAGGTGGGGTGCGCAGGGTGCTAAGAAAGGCTCCCCGTGCTGAATCCTGGCTGCTGGGGGTCTTGCCCTGGCACTGGTGGCTCTGAGCACCCAGGAAATGGGATGGGCAGGCTGCAGAGCAGTGCTGGGACCCAGCTCCGGGTCCCCACAGGTGCCCTGTGCATCCCACGTGCAGCATCTTCAGAGGGTGGAGAAACTGAGAGGTTGTTACGGATGAGGGCGGCAACACGGGGTCAGCAGAGAACGAGCGGCAAAAGGTTTTGCTTTTGCTTCCCTGCTCCCCACAGAGGTTCAAATTTGAAATACTGTTTCCTCTTAACATTTTCAGTCTCAACCAAGCATCTGCTTCTGCTGAGAAGAGAATTAAACCCAGTGAAAGTCCACAACACCTAAAATTAGGAGTTAAATTAATGTAGCAGGTTTCATGCCAGAATCTAAGAGCAGTTCATGGATGATGGTCGAGCAAGCAGCACACATCCCTGGGATGGGACTGGTGCTTTTATTATCTGCCAATGAGAGAGCAGGCAAAGGCTGGTAAGATAGTTTTTCCATGAAGAATACAAGAATTGGGGGAAAGAGGACACAGGCAGCCTGGATCCCATGCCCCGGCCCAAGAACATTCCCAGATGCAGTGTGCTCCCCAAGAAGCAGCCGTCACGGAAGGATTTGGAGTGGCCTGAGCCTGGAAACATTTGGCAGAGTGTTCCTGAATCCAACAAAGGTCTGGGCCAGCTCTGCGGGGAGTACAGCTAGCGCTTTGTGCTGGCTGAGGCTCTGACCCCGTCCCTCTGCAAGCGGCCTGCGCACCCCTGCCAGACGCAGCAGGGCTGCCCTCAGCTCACGGCGCTGGCAAACACCCTACAAACTGGAGGTGGAGTTTTTGCTTTCTAATTTTGATAGCTGCTTGGTAATTGACTTTATTACTTAAAGTATCGAATTTTGCTGCGGCACAGAGTTTTTCCTCATACTCGCTCGTACGCTGAGGAGACCCTGACTGACTGCAGCATCACAGCAAAGAGCAGCACGCAGGCAGAGAGCAGCCCAAAAGGGTCAGTAAAACAAACAGGCAGGACTTAGTTCCTCAGGAGCAGCTGAGGCTCAGAGGGGAAAGAAACCCTTAAGAGGAAAGTTCCTGTGGTGAAACCATGGAGGAAAACCCACCACAAACCAAACGTGGCCTCAAACTTAAAGGGATCAGTGTGGGCAGGGGGTGTTCAACAGCAGTTACATCAGCTGACGGCAGAGCAGCATGGCACACTAATTGACTAGTGCTAATGAGGAGCTAAAGCTCCCTCTGTCCCACTCCTCAATTCACGCCTGACAGGCCCTGAATGGCGCTGAGCCCGGGCAGAGCCGTGGAGCCGGCTGCATGGCCTTTGGAAAAGCACGTGTCCCGGCTCAGGGCTGCCTGCCCATCTGCGTGCTCTGGCTTTGGGGGGTCTCACTGCCACCTGCCACCGTGGGCTACTGAAAAGGTCACCTTGGCATGGGCTGGGGAGGCTGCCAGGGAGCCTGAAGCTCGGCATGCACTGGAGGGGGTGCCGGAGGGAGGTTTGGGGAAGAAGCGGAGGTGCGGGCTGTGGGCATGGCTGTGCGTGGCTGGGTCTGCGGCACCAGCACCCGGCGGCTCCCTCCTTCTCTCTCGCAGACCGTAACTGAGCCTTGGCTGACGCCCAGGTTCTCCCCAGCACGAGAGGATAGCGGTGGCTCTACAAGATGAAGCGTCATGATTTCAAATTTAAAAATACCCGTTCGTACGGCCCCTGCTGACCGCTTCCCGCTCCGGCCACTACCATTAAAGATACTAAAGAGTGGGTAAACAGGAAACGTTTTCCACACATCCCATTTCACTCCTGCGTCTCTGATGCGGAGGCCAGAGTGGTTCCGCTCCGTGCTCGGCTCCACGTGCACGTGGAAGTGTGGGTGGCCGATGTCCCAGCCATGCACCGTGACCTGTGTTCATCCTGAGGCAGAGGATACGGGAGAAATGGCTCAGGGCCAAGGGGTGGTTGCTGCAACCGATAACATTTGGGTGTAGAGTTTTCCCCAAAGTTCGTGGAGTGTAGTCTGGGGGGAGGATGCTAGGAGCCTTTGTGAACGCTCTGTACCTGGCAGGATTGAGGCCCTGTGCCTGCTGGTGGTGGAGAAAGCTGCCACCCTGAACGTGAGTTTCCAGCGTCCAGCATGGAAGGAGCACCCAGCGCTGCCTCTTCTCACAGGTAGCGCGTGCCATCCCTGTAACTTCCCATAGGGAGCTGCTGCTCAAAGCTCAGCTCAGCACCGGGCAGAAAACCAGACACAGACCCTCCCTGCAGGTCAGTGTAGCATGTGCACGCAAACACACGCAGCCTTTCATGCACAGCTGAGCACCAACACAGTCTTTCCCCTGGACAGATGCACTCCCACGGAGTCCATCAGCTGGCACGGCTGGCAGCGGGCAGCACAGAATCACCTATTCCTGGAGAGAAGGATGAGCGGCAGAAAACAGCCTTTCAAAACCTCTCTGCCAAGAAAAACAAGTGGGGTCTTTCTTTAGCCATGCATTCATATAAATAAACACAGGAATATTTTGCAACTCCCAGGGGACTTGCCCAGAGTAATATTTTGCTGAATAAGGGTGGGAGCAATCCTCCGCTGGCTGTAAGCCTGCGCACAAGCGCCCTGCGCTGCCCACACCGGAGGACCCTGGCGTGTGTGGCATGAGCCGGCGATGCGGCTCTGCTCCAGGGGAGCCCCAGGCAACGTGCATCCCCGGATCCATGCCGTGTGCTCTGCTGAGACAGGAAGAGAACGTAGGGGCTACCGTGGGGGTCTTGACAGCCTGGCAGCCTGCTTATATCCTCCGAAAGCATGGAGCAATGATTACCACGGCTGCAGCCCTCATGTTCCAAAATGTCTCATTTCCTAGCATCGTCTGGATCAAAATTCCGATTAAAAAGTGAATGATCTCTCCTTTGGCCACCCAGAACCAAGGTAACACGTGCACATATACTAAATCTGAAATCACAGTCAGCTTTGCACCAGAATGGCCTTGAAAATTAGGGCACCGGGGCAGTTGTTTCCATGCCCCCCTCTGCTGCCTGGCGCCATCTTTGCTGGGGGATGTCCTGCAGGGTTAGTGGCCCAAACTTCCTATACCTCCCTCTTTCCCAACACAGGAACAGTATGAGGGGGGTGACAAGGCATCCAACAAACTGACTGCTGCATTGTAACCCAAATTCCGGGGGGTCCTGAATGCCCCAGGATGTGCTCTGCTGATGCCTGATGTCAGTGGACCCCTCTTGACGAGGTGGCCGCTGGCCCTGCCATGCTTGGCACAGGGTGTAAGGGTGGCCCTGGCACTGAAAGGGTCCCCACTGGCCCCCACACACCCCCTTCAAGAAGGAATGAGGGGTGGCTATGGGGGGGCTGCTCAAACACGCCCCATGCCAGCGCGGCAGGAGGGTGGGGGGCAGCAGCCACCTTAGGCCTGGTGTGAGGTGGGGTGCAGGTGGGCGTCCCTCTCCCTCCCTGTGTCCCCGGGGACGGGTGCCTGCCTCCTCTCCATTTCGGCCCCTCACGGCCGTCCCCAGTGGGCACAGTGTGGGGGTGCCGCCCCATGGCCCCTCTCCCCCTCTGGGCGCGGGGCGGCCGTGTTTGTTCTCCTCGCGGGGCCCGTTA
>NW_010229373.1:0-4391 GCF_000690775.1 Eurypyga helias
TTACCAACAGAGGGTAACAGTCAGAAGTTAGGAGCTTCTCAGGCAGCTTTTACAGCAAAAACCCAGCTAGTTTCATGATCATGCAGGACCATCTTTGATGTCTCATCATTCAATTTTCTAGATAATGGGTTCGAATCCAAAACCAGAGGGATTGGGCGCGTGTGGAATCATCTGGCACCCATTTCCTTACCCTGGGAGATGACAGAATATTATTGCTGCCCTTAACTTGGGAAATGGTGAAGTCCCAGCCCTGCTGTGCAGGAGGCCAGCTGGGCACCATCAAAGTAGAGCTCCAGCTATTTACGCACCCTGAAGAATCCGAAGCTTTATTTGTACATCTGTTGATGGCGCATTCAAAGTCCCTTAGGCTCAACGCTGGCCCTACGTGACTGTTGTGTTAGAATTAACATGAGTTAAACTTCAAGGGAATCTTTGAAGTGGTCACTAAGTGCTTTTAGAGAGCGTTTCAAAGGCACGTTGTGCTCTACACCCATGCTTCTGCATTTTTAAACGCGGATATGAAGAGGGCCGATGTGGAAAACCACCTTCAAGCTTTCTGTTGTACCCAAGTCTTGGTTTGGTTTTTCGTTGGTGCGTCTACACTGACCAGTGTAGCTTGCGGGCTCCTGTATGCAGTGGCCACAAAAAGCCTGTCGGCATGGCAGTCGGATCTGACCAAAAGCCTGTTGCAAGGAGCTGGAAGTTGTGCTTAATTCACGAGGAATGGGCTAGCTTTCATCAGGGACACTCCGGAAACGGAGCTGCTGGCGTGGGTAGCGGTACTTGTTTTCTGCATTTGTACCAAAACTGTGCTTCCCAGAGAAGAAGTGGACATCTGATACTGTTCTCAGAGGGCGGAATTTGCCTTGTCCCACGTTTGAGTGAAGCCATAGAAAAGAACCAGCCCTTCCATGCCATTCCCATACCAAACTGTCCAGCGTGCTGGCACTAGATAATGCGCAGCTTTGTCAAGGTACAAGGGTTGCCATGTGTTCTTGAGAAGAAAATGCAGGTTCTCACTTCTCTCCCTGCAGTAGGGGCTTATAGGTTCTGGTTTTACAGAATATTTACTGGGCATCTTTTGATAAGGCCGCTATCCCTCTTTTCCAGTTGCTGCTGTGGCCTAACAATCATGATCTCTTGAAGGCCTCTGTGCTATAAGCTTTTGCTATCTGTCCGGGTGGCCATGCTGCCAGGCAGTTACACGTGGCTTCCGTGTAGGAAATCTCTCCTGTGCATGGAGGCAGGGAACAGCGGGAGCCAGACGGTTGTGACTCTTCCCAACTTGGACCCGTCCAGCTACAAACCGGTTTGGTGACGCTGACGTTTACTCGAGCAGGTCTTCATCTGACAGCAGAGGGCAGCGTTGCACGCGTCTGCTGGGCGAGCTCCTCCTGCAAAATCCTGGTTTTTAGAGTCTTCCTGTCTGGTGAGGTGATGCAATGCAGCATTTTGTCCAGATGAATTCGGTACAGTGTATAAGCCAGTGTCAGCGAGGCGGCAGCGGCATGTGTTCCTACTGATATCTATGTCTGGCTTTTTTAATCCTGTGTGCGTGGTTTGTTGGGATCCCACAATTAGAAGGATTTCCCTTTCCCTTCCCTAGATAAGCCAGCTGCGTTGTACAGTTTAAACTCTGCAACGAAATGCAGCCGAGCCTCCATTCCCAGGCAGGCAAGAGAAGAGTTTTCTCCTGCCCGGTTGTGATTTTGCTGGATGAGCTTTATCAGCTGGAGTGAAAGGAGAGCACCTGTTAACTGCAGCAGGGGTGGGAGAGAAATCTCCGTCTTGAGACTCTGCCTGGAGTTGGACTCCAGCGGGGATGGCCCGTTTGAGGAGGGCCAACCCAAAAAGAAAAGGGCAGGATGTTATAGGTGGGTGACAGGATGCAGTTTCCTTGCTGGTTGAATTGCAGCTAAAGGTGGCAAAATCTACTCGCCCTGTTGCAATCCTGTAGCTGATGCGAAGTGAGCTGGTGGGGTCTCTTGTGCCGTGGAGGCAGCTATTTGTATCGTAGTGGCACCCAAACCTTAACTACTCCTGCACCTCAGAACCATTTTTTCTCTGCTTCCTGGGCTGTGTTTGCAAGGGGAAGGTGCATGTTTATGCCACACAAGGGAGTTTTCAGCCCTTACAGCTGTCGATTAGCATTTTTCCAAACATTTACCTTGTTAGTAAGAAATTCTTCAAGTCTGCTTAAAACATGGCAAGAATCTAGAGACATTGAGCTTCTTAATGAAAGTGTCTCTGCAAACTATGCTTCTCCTTCCTTAGGTCAATCTGGGTATGTTACACCCTGTAAGATAGCCTGGCAGATACAGAAATTTGCTGTAACAAACCAATCTTTGCCTGTTTTGGCATGTATGTAAATGAGCATTTCCTGGAGCTCTGACATGACCTGGTTAGCATCTTTTGTTGTATTTAATATTATTTAATGAGAAGGAATGTACGTTCAGCTTTGATGATTAAAATGACAATGATTATTGCATGAATTTGTTAATTATAATGCAATGACTAATTAAATGGACAAATGGAGAAAAGGGATTCTTGAGCAAGCATGTTCTTTGAAAAACTCTCCTCTGGTGTTTTTAATTGATAGTACGTGCCTAATCAATGCACAGCAGTATCTCATTATTGGTGGGAACAGTCTGGTTTCGATGGAAATTTATTTTCACTACACGTTGACCTGGTATTATGTAATTGCTTGGTCCTGTACGTCACTGCAAGACTGTAAGATTACCAACTCCTAGAATTTAGGAGGTGGAAGTTTTTGCCTATATAATGAAGAGAAGCCCCATCTGGCTCCAGCCTCCATGTTTATATTGAGTTGTTCTAGTTCAGGTGTCTGCTCTAATGACACTCAGCTGAATTTGCATAGCTGTGAGGGGTTGCTAGTTGATTTATGTTTTCTTTGCTTGTATTTCTCCATCTAAATTTTTGAGCTTTAATATCAGGCCCCTTGGTTTATGTAGAAGTTGTCTGAGACAACTAAGGGCCCTTGTTTACGTCTCTGTAGGGCTGTTATCCACTGGTCATTGGCACTGGCAGAATTCTTAGCATGAAATTATTATTATTACTTCTGTATCAGCAGAGATGTGCGTGGCACTCTGAGGAATCTGTCAAGATGAAGTCTCTGCTTCTGCAAGCTCACAACCTGCGGTCCTGATCCTGTAATTTACTCTGCATGGTCCTTTCCTCATGGAAACCTAAGCAGTCAAGAGCAGGACATTGGGACAGTGACACAGGAAGGGAAAAGGTAAGGTTTAGGACAGTATGATTGTTTGGGTAGTTACTGGGTGGGTGCTTTGTTTATCTGAATTAATGTATGAAGCTCCTTTTCTACGTCACGTTATTTTTAGACTGGTTGCCTAATCAGGGCTAGTTACTAGTATCAAGAAAAATCAGACCTCAGCCAACCATGGACCTGCTTCTGAATGATGAAACCTACTGAAAGGAAAAAAAGTATTAAAGGCACTCTCCATAACTGAAAAGAATAGAAGCGCAACCCTCCCCTCCCCCCCCGCCCCAAACTGAAATCAAGTAACATGAACTCTCGAGCGCTGGGTTAATTACTCTGCTGGCAGTCCTGTAGTTCATAAGTGGCTTCTGCACTGTAAATGTAAGAAGCAATTTTCGGAAATCTGACTTGCTGTTTGACAGCAACTTTAAAAGGAACTTTTTTCTATCAAAACTTAGTAGTCAGCCTATACCACAATGCATGAAATACGATGGCACCATAATGCAAATAGGAAAGCTGGGACGTAGGTGTTTAGCAGGCATGCATAAGGCAAACAGCTCAGAAGGCAACAAAGTGAGTCAGCATCCACCCTAGATGTTGGATTGCAAATGCTAAATACCTGACAAGCTGATCAAAGGATTGAAAACTGGAGAGGCACTTTACTGAGAGAAAGTTGTAGCCCAGTTTTTGACAGTTGACCCATCCTTAGAAACAATGCAGCCTTTTAAAGCTTGCTTCTGATGCTCAAAGTCCTTGTAGTTAGAGCAGATGTTACCTGTTGACCAGATAACATCTATCTCTATCCTTCTTTTTTTCTGCTTGGGAGCCAGTGTCTGGAAAGGAGAGGAAGACATGCCTGGGAGGAACTGGCTGGTTCTTGGTGGCAGCTTGAGCTAACGCCTTGGGCACCCTGGCTTCTCTGGGCAACCCTAGATGTGTGTGCTGATAAGTTAAATTGGTTTTCTAAAGGGCACAGAGACACAGGGATGGAATGTGTTGATACCAGGGCAGTGCTCTCCCCATAATTTTTGTCATAAACTGAGAAGTAGAGAAAACACTTGGATTCTGTGTAGAATCCCTCCCTTCATTTTGGTTGTTTCCAGAATGGTGTTTGTTACGAGACTTTACCAAGGTCCTGTAAGCAGTGGTTTTC
>NW_010229373.1:4432-13354 GCF_000690775.1 Eurypyga helias
GCCTGATGATATTTGTCATTAGACTGCAGATCTTTTCACAGATGGATGTCTCCTACCACGGGGAATCCATTTTCAATAAAAACAGTGATGGCACCCTGGTTTTAAAGAAAATTAAGAAACATTGCAGCCTGACAGGACCAGCAAGGGCTCAGACTTGGGATTCTTTATGGCCTTTCCTTTTTTTTTTTTTAATCTTACCATTCAAATTGTGCCTCCCCAACTCCTGGT
Source organism: Eurypyga helias (assembly GCF_000690775.1). Classification (NCBI taxonomy): domain Eukaryota; kingdom Metazoa; phylum Chordata; class Aves; order Eurypygiformes; family Eurypygidae; genus Eurypyga; species Eurypyga helias. Next base: position 4,661 of record NW_010229373.1, read on the forward strand.
AATGTTGCAGGTGTTGTATGCTTTGTCTCAGGGGGTGACAGCACAAGCTTTGTTGTTGATTGATGCAGTAGGGATTTTGTAAATTCGAAGTATTTGTAACTCTTCATAGTATTTGTAATCACCAAAGTATTTGTGGAGGTCGTCATTCTGGGCTTTTGAAGAAATGCTGCTGTAAGACTGGTTTACTAGAGCAGCATAGATTATCTCCATTTTGGGGAACTTAACTCCATTTTCTCTTCTGCTTGGAAGACCACATTATTTTTGCTAATATCAAGCAATATCACCTTGTTGATGTGGCTGTTAAGGGCACTTGCAGTACAGCTGTGCTTGTGTGAAGCTTCACAGGGCTCGGGGACCAAAGACGCCGAGCTAATGATTAGCTAGGCATACCGTCCTTTGCACCAAGGCCAAATGCAGGCTGCTGCTAATCACCTTTCATTGCCCAGAAGGTGTGAGACTGGTCATTTATTTCCAGTGGGACGTGCAAGAGCAGGAACCACTTTGCCACGAGGCAGGGGTTTGTAGGCAGTTGTGGATGCCTGATGCAAAGCTACTTCTGTTGCTTCCCAAAATGATGGTTTCTTCTCCCAGGGTTCAGGCACTGAAGTGGTTTTGTTTTCTGGCTAAATAGAAGTCTGCTGCAGCCAGGACCTTCCCATTTAACATCTTTCCATGAATGTCAGAATTCACGTACACCAGAGCTTTTTTTTTCTTTTTAACTCGCTGTGTGAAGGTCACGCAAAATAATTCGTTCGCTGCCCTTTGCTGGGTGTCTTCCAAAGGTGGAGTGCCTGCCTTTTGCTATCTTAGGGGCTTAGCATTTTGGCTTTTCTTTTTTTTTCAGTGTTGAAAGGTTAACATTTGTATCCTTTCTGGAATACAAAGGAGAGGTGTCATCTCAGAGGCACACGGCGGAGTTAAATTTTCAGGGGCGGCACTGCAGATAGCATCTGGGCACGCAGGTACCGAGGCGTTTGGTCTGACAGGATTGGGAACAGGGTATGGGCTCTAGATTCAGGCCTGTCTCCTTGGGACAAGGTAGCGCTCGCCGTTCCTGCCAGCCCATTGTTTTGCCATAGATGTCTGCTGGACTGTCGCAGACTGTGCCGAGGCTGCGGTGGCTTTCTGTGCAGCAGCAATGAGAGGTGGGAATCCGTGGGCCTCGGTGTAAACACCCGCTTTTCCCAGCCAAGTTTGCCTTAAACTTCCTTTTGGTAGAATTTTTCCCTTTTCCCTTTGCCTTCCTACACTTACCTTTTATAGACCAAGCAGTTTGGCAGTCGCCAAGCTTGGTTGCATTGCCCTGGGCCCCATGTCGAGGTAGCGTGCCTGTTGCCCAGAGGGGAGGGAGGGAGGCACCGGGAGCCTGCAGAGCCCCGTGTGTTTTGGCCTCCCAGAACCGGTGCCACTAGATGGCAATGTTGTACTCCTGCAGCTGGGACTCCCCCTTTCCTTTCCTGTAAAATTTCGTGCTTTTTCTGTGTTTATCTCTGCCAAACTGATGATTGCACCCACCACCCCGGCAAGAGAACAGAACAAAATCATTTCATAGAACATTACAGCTGTTGTGCCTTTTTCTTTTCTGTCTTTTTTGCCTCTCCCCCTCCCCAGTTCTTTGTCCCGCAGCAGGGTGCAGAGGTTTAAAAACCTTCTTTCTTAATCGCTCTCCTTCTAAAAACAGAGAAAACACAGCCTCTTGGGAGCAATTAGCTGTGAGAAAAGCATTTCTCAAACAATTGCCAGGAAATATTGTCTTGACCGATATTCCTGATGTAACACTGTCGTTCTCAGTACTGTTATTCTAAGATACTTGGCTGCAAAAACAGCAGGGTACAGATCTGTAACGTATGATCTGCAGCTTACCACCTACCTTACGTTTTTATATCCATTTACTTTCAGTTTGTGGCCTCCCCACACCGCCTGTAGCTATTCTGTTTAGGAGAGTGAAGAATTATTTGTGGCTCTCCTCCTGTGACTAGTGTATCAGGCCAAGGCTGTGACAAGACACGGCTGAAAATTAAGGTTATGCCTCTGCAGCCCAGGTTCCTGATTGAAATTCTGTGGCAGTGTGCTGCGGAGGAGGTCAGGCTGCACGCTTACAGCGATCTCTCCTAGCCTTAAAGCCTGGCAGCCTGAGAGCACATGAGGTTGGTGAAGCCTGAATTGCAGTGGGAGCAGACGGAGGGCAGGTGTACGTGATGCAGGCAGCAGAGGTACACCAAAACTGGGGTCTCAACCCTGAAAGCCCCTCTCCACATTGTTGTATTCATGGAAGATGAGCCGGGCTGTAGGGTGGGGAGAGGTTGGAGGAATGGTGGTAAGCTTCAGGCACTAAAAGGCAGCGTTAGCAGTGGCTAGGAACCGCTGCTAGCTAGCCAGCTAGCTGGGTGTACGCGCACGCATGCCCATTCGCATGCACAGCTTCGGCTGTTTGTGTTGTGCGGTTCAAATTTTGTCCCTCTTTACATAAATTCATGGAGATTTGAGAAACAAGCCTTGGTCCGTGGGACAGGGTGCAAACTGAAGCACCTTCTGGAAGACAGACAGCGGTGTAATCCTTTCATTCAACTCTGTCTGCAGCTGCTTTTTATAAACTTGGCATAAATACGTGCTCAGTGAGGCCAGGCCTGTGTAGCTGGAAAATATTTTCCACCATCCAAAAAAACAGAAGATTGGAAAAAGAGCCCAGAAATTGTGCATAACACGGAATGGCCTCGCTTGTGGTTTCTTTCCATGACTTCCTCAGCTCATTTTTCTGCTGCCAATTTTAGAAGCCCATAAGTCATACTTGTTAAACTTTCTCAGTTAAAATGTAACTCTAAGAACAAAGTCATATGATATGTTACAGCCAAATAATCCTTCCAGAGCCTCTGACTGGAGAAAAGCTACCCTGATCTGGCCGGCTCGCAGAGCTGCATGGGCTCCTGTCCCGGGAGAGGCAGGGCTGGGGGGCAGGTTGGCAGCCGCAGGCCCCGCTGCGCCGCCCTCCCCAGTGGAGGGTTCCCCATGGAGGCATTTCTCCCTGCTCTTGCTAGGGTGGTCAGCCCGTGGCGGGTTATGTGGCAGGACCGTCGCTGTGGAGGTTTCAGCTCCTGCTGTGGAAGGGCTTTAAGGAGGAGGCGAAGCGGAGGAGGGAGCGAGGGAAGGCAGCCCAGGGGCCAGGCAGCGGAGGGCTGAGAGGCCATTGTAGGAAGGTGCTGCTGCTGTCAAGGGTGAGGGAGCTGAGGGGTGAGCAGATGGCAGGTTGCCAGGGATGAAAGTGAATTTGCTGGAGGGTTTGAAAAAAGAGATCCTCACTTGAGTGGGTTTTTAAGTGCTGGATCAATATGGAAGTACTGGCATGCCAGGAGCAATGTACTTGTTTGCCAGTTTTGTTCCCTTGTCTAAGGTGATTGTGCTTGCACTGGGCCCCGGGGTGGCCGCCTTGCAGCACCATCCCTTCGTCCGGGGTCAGCGCCATCCCCTCGCGCCGGACAAATCCTCTGTCGTTGCTGCATGGGGGCATCGCTCTAAATTTACGCTGTAGAACACTGGGGCAGTAGCAGAGAGCGGGATTTGGCTTTTGGCCCTGCCAGCAGTGGTGTTCCAGCCTGCCCCCTCCCAACTGCAGCCTGCAGCCCCGGGGCTGGCAGTCCCAAACTGGGTCCCTGCAACCTGGTGGCTTGGGAAGGTGAGGAGCGCTGGTCTCCCACGGGCAAGGGACTGGAGCAGGCAGAGGAGAGCTGGAGGGGGAGAAGGGATGGGAGCCGTGAGGGGCTTCTCGGTCAGTTCACCCTTCCAGCCCCGCTTCCCACTCGTGCTGCTGGCAGAGAAAACATACAATAATAAGAAAATATCCATGTTTTTTCCCCCTAAATATCAGCTTTTGAGTTTGGTTCTGGCCCTCGGTGTAAACTGGGAAAGCGTCTGGAGGAAGTCGGGGGAATCACGCTGCTGCAGAGCAGCTGCCAGGAGCGGCGGGCCCCAGAGACCGCCTTTCTGCGGCAGGGCTGAACGCCCTCGCGAAGCCTGTGTGGTCTTCACGGGAAGGGAGGAACTGAGCAAACCCACTGGAAACCGGCGAGGGTGTTGTAATGTTTTTTGGACAGAGCCGGTTTCAAAAAACCAGCGGCTGCCTCCCTCTCTCTCTCTCCCCTGGCAGCTGCTTCCCGTGCCATGACATTGAGGGAGGTGGTGGTGACTGATGTAACCGCGGCCGGCCGGGGAGAGTCGCTTGCCCAATGCTCGGAGGCTGGCCAGGGGCCAGAGAAGTTTGCTAAGGCCAGGTTTTCTCACAACGGGCTCCCTGTCCCTGTGCGCATACCTGTAACTGGGCCAGGTGCTGGGCACGGCTGCCTCCCCGGCCGCGTGGGCAAGGCGGCGAAGCTACCCGAGCCAGGATCAGGAGGAGGAGGAGAAGAAAAGGAAGGAAATTTTGCTCTGTCCCGTGTGAATGCAGACCCGATAACATCCCTAGGCACGTGTTGTTTGTGTCACCATATTGTAATTAATAACGATGCCTGTTTGCTGAAGCCAGCTGTTCTTTGTGCTCATGGCAGGAGGCGTGGGGGAGAGGTTGGGGCAAGGCCCAGGAGTTTTTTTGGCTGGATCACCACCTTTAAGTTAAGTGACAGACCTTTAAAAGGATCTCTTTGTATGAACTGGAATATAATGCTCAGCTGGGCTTTTAAATTCTGGCTCTGTTGAGAAGAGAGATCCTTTCATATCGATTGTCATTTTGTATGCAGTTCAGGCACGGACTTGTAGAAAATCTGGGCCAGGAGAGATATCATTAGGTATTTATGGGGGTTTGGTTGGCTCAGCAGTCAGTTTTTCCATTGTCATGCCGTGACAGTAGTGCATTACATACACCCTCAGGAGACATCCTTCTGCTTCCACAACAATAAATTACTTTTTTCTTTTTCTGACTCATCTTCAGCTTGGAAAAAAAAAAAAACCAAACCCAAACCACACCAGCCACCACCAGTAAATATAATTAGCAACAGGCAGATATACTGTACGTAGTTCTCTGAGCCCATTGGGACAGTTCCTGCTAAAATGTATGCTCGTGGTTGCTCGCCCCATGCTTAGACCTCCAGCTGCATTCCTGATTATACTTAGATGTGTTAACATAGCCCGGTGATGTTGTAGGCCGAGGAGCCATTTCTAGTTTGGATGAGGGATATATTTAATGCCGGGATTGTCTTTCATGCACACACACAGGAGCTTCAGCCAGACTCACAGCTCCCAAGGCAGGGGAATACAAACGGCTGTGCTGCACCGGATGCAAGGTCCACTTAGCTCTTTCTCCTGCCCCTGACGGGCCAGCAGCAGATGCTGCAGGAAGGAGGACAAGAAACAGGGCAAGTCTATCCGGAGAGGTGTATCCGGAGAGGTGTGGCCAGCAGGTCAAGGGAGGTGATTCTGCCCCTCTACTCTGCTCTGGGGAGACCCCACCTGGAGTGCTGCATCCAGCTGTGGAACCCCCAATATCAGAAGGATATTGACCACTTGGAGCGAGTCCAGAGGAGGCCACGAAGATGATCAGAGGGCTGGAGGACCTCTCCTATGACGAAAGGCTGAGAGAGTTGGGCTTGTTCAGCCTGGAGAAGAGGAGGCTCCGAGGAGACCTCATTGCAGCTTTCCAATATCTGAAGGGGGCCTACAAGGGTACTGGGAGAGGACGTTTTGCAAGAGCCTGTAGTGATAGGACAAGAGGGAATGGGGATAAATTGAAATCAGGGAGGTTTAGATTAGATGTCAGGAAGAAATTCTTCACAGAGAGGGTGGTGAGGCACTGGAACAGGTTGCCCAGAGATGTTGTGGATGCCCCATCCCTGGAAGTGTTCAAGGCCAGGCTGGATGAGGCTTTGAGCAACCTGGTCTAGTGGAAGGTGTCCCTGCCCATGGCAGGGGGGTTGGAACTAGATGATCTTTAAGGTCCCTTCCAACCCTAACCATTCTATGATTCTATGATTCTATGAAGTCTAGACTGATCCTGCCCTGGTGTGCTCTCCTGGCTCCCAGCACAGCCCAGAAGGATGAGGGAAGAGGCAACTACCACCTTAGTGCTTCCACTCCACAGGCCCCCACTGCCCAGTGGCCCCTGTTTGCTTTGCTTCCCAGGCATGGCTCTGCACAGGATGGAAAGCAAACCTAGGTCTGCTCTGCTTCGCCTTGGATCCACGTGGTCACGTGAGGATTTCTGGGTTAAATGTGTCCTGGCCCCTCAGTATTTCCCTTATGTAAGTGTGATGGAGCCAGGAGCAGGTGGTGTGCAGCTGGGCTCCGCTCTCTGCCAGGTGGGTGTTCCCTTACACCACAAGCCGAAGTCCGCACCGTCCCAGTTAGGGGCTGCCTTCTGTCCCGCCTGTGCCATTGGAGCACCGCAAAGCCCGGACCCAGCCTTTGGTTCCATATTTCACCTCGGGGCAAAGGCCGAGGGCGGTCACATGGCTGCTAGCTGGCCAACTGGGAGATTAGTATGGCTTTGTTTATTTATTTATTTTAACCTGTGACTAAGATGGGGGAGTATTTGGATGGGAGCCGCTCCTCCCAGAAAAGTGCTGTTTATATTTCAGTCTCCTGAGCAGAGTCGGTGGGATCTGAAGTGATCATCACCCAGCGGCGGTATGCGGGCTCTGCTGGCGTGTCCTCGTGTAACCTGGCGTTCACGCTGCCGGACAGAGTGTGGGTTGGTTGTTTGCTCATCCCGAGCGCAAATGGCCGGAAGCTTTCCTTCATATTCCTGATCGCTGAGCTCAGAGGGGTGGAGGAGAGGAAGGGCAAGCTTTCCTCTGAAAGTGGCCAGGCGTTGCATAGGGCCGTACCTGGGGATACGCTGAGAGAAATGTGACGGTGTGGGTGGGGTGATGGCTCTCTATCCCCAGACAATATTGCAGGGCTCACCTGTGCAGCATGTGTTTAGCACAGTCATAGTAACACTGCTGTGTGCAAGCAAGTCAGTACCTGCTGCCATGTGATCAAAAGGAGAGATGCTTTTAGAAACGTGCGAGGGTGGCATGGAGAAACAAGTCAGCTGAAGTGTCCTTAGCTTCTAGGGCACCAGTGGGCTAGTGGACACGAAGAAATGGTGCACAGAAACTCCTCAAATACCATGCTGGTGGTTATTTCCATTATCTCTACCAAATTCCACATGTGTAATCTTATTTCTTTGAGATCTTGTCAATTCAAGACCCTGGCTCTAGAGACAACTAAACTCTGGGGGAAGGGCAGAGCCAGCTCAGCCAACTGATGGAAAATGATTTTTCAAAATGAGGATCTTGTTCTCTGTGGCAGGGGAGAGGGCAATGCGGAGAACTAGCCAAGAAGCATTTAAAGCCTTGGGCTTTAAATAGCACCTGACTAGGTGGCTAGCAAACTAATGATATGTGGGGAAATAGGATTTCATATTCTTGAGCCAAGGGAAGTTTGGAGAATCCTGTCCCCATGTGTCATCAGTTGCTAAAACAAGTCTCCTGGAAATGTAAAATGTCTGTCTCTTTTTTCCCCTCCTTGCCCTGTAGCAATATAAGTAGCACAACTTCATCTGAGTTTTGTGATACATAAATGAGTAATCCTGCCTCCAAGGCTGTCTGGGACTTCTGCACCACATCCTTGCTCCAGCTTGTACCACAGTACACTATTGTATGATGTCTGGGATGGAGAAGATTTCTTCTCTGTAGCATGCTGTGATGTGTTTGCTGGTCACAGACTTGTCTGTGGGGTGAGAAATGGGGTGAGGCTCCTCTCAAGCTACCAGTCTTGGGCATTTTCTATTTCAGCACTCTCTAATTCTTCAGCACATTGCCTGGACAGCTAATGACTGGGGTCAGGGCCTGCTGGCCTTTGGTCAGCAAACTAAAAACTGGGGTTTTTTTCTGAGCCGAGAGTGTAAACAAGGCATAGGCCAAAACTTCTTTTAAGCTGTCATGGCAAGGGCTAGGAAATCAGAAGACATCAATACCGGCTGAAGTGCAGCATACGTTGAGTGTTGCTCTCGTTTCTGGCAGGGAGGACTTCAACATCCTAAACCAGCATCTCAGCCATGGCAGTGCAGCAGAAAACCTCCAGAGAAAGGGGGCTGTGGAAAATTTCCCTTGTGTTGCTGGTACCATGGTCAGCCATGGGACTGCAGGAAAGTTGGCGTAGTGCTTGCTCATGTGTTTAGTCAGGGGTCCGCAGGCTCCAAGCTGCCTGTGCCTTCCTGTCGTGAGCTTCTTAAACTGTATCTTCCATGGAAAGTAACTGGGGGAGAGGAAACGTGACTTTCTAACCACATTGATTTTGGCCTTCTGCTGCTGAAGAAAGACCCAAATGTTAGTGGTGCTCAGAGGTGCTGGCTGAGCCAGGTTTGATCTCAGGAACACCTATATGAAGATGGTGTATTTCCCAAGGAAGCAACTGTGTGAAACCGGTGTAAACAAGGCCAGGCCAGGGGTTCTGTTCTCCAGATATGAGTTTTAATTGAGGTCAGTGGGAGGCAAAGGTGTGTCAGTCTTCCGGTGGGTGTTTTTTTGCCACTGCTTGAGTGCAACGGGGAATGTTGGGGAAACCTTCCTGAACAAGTTGGCTACCTGCACCTTGTCTGATTTTTCGTCCCTCTGGCTTGTGCTGACTCACAGCCTGGTGTTGGCAAGGTTTCTTTGTGTCTAGATCGCCGCTTCCATTTGGTTAAAGTGAGGAAAGTGTCTTTCAGAGAGCAGGAACGCGGCT
>NW_010229373.1:13385-47727 GCF_000690775.1 Eurypyga helias
TAGGAAGAGGAAGCTGTGTGAGGCTTAGTGTGCATTACTGAATCACGCCGGGCTCAGTTTGGCAATTCCCTCTCTCCAGGCCAGAATTTCAGCAGTTTCGTGTTTCAGCCCAGCGCAGCATCAATAAGTCCATTCTTCCAGGAAGGTCAGAGTTACTGTCGCTCCATCCCTCCCCTTCTCCCTGGCTGTTTAATGGCAGCAAGGTTTCGGGGTGCAGTCTGAGCAGGGGGAAGGACCCTTGCCCTTGCTTGTTCTTCTGCAAGGAGGCAGGAGCAGCCATCTCCTTTCCCCACGTCACCCCTCCAGAGACCCGCTGCTGTCAAGGGTCCAGCTGCCCCTGTGGGAGTTCTGTGCCTCGAACAGATGCCCAGGGCAGTTGTAAGTGCTCGGGACCTCCTGGGATCAACCCTCAGCTTAGTTCTCCCTCTGACCCCGGCAGCTCTGGAAGAACCCCATGCAGACACGATAGATTTGGAGGATGTGCTTTTACTGACAGTGCCTAAGGGAAATTTGATGTGTCTGATGACAGCATGTTTGTGTCTTAAAGCTGTTCTGTGGAACTGAAGGACAGTTATTGACATGAATAAATAAACAGACAGAAATGAGGTTCGGGAAAGAAAGCGGCTCAACAGGAAAGTTATGAATGTAGCTATCAGCCTGGTTTCATTCATTTTAGGCCGGGTGATAGTCGCAGGCACAGAATTCAGTGACATTCAAACCTCTCTCTCTACAGGTGAAGGGACACAAAATGGGATCTAATTTGTTCTTCATGGGGCATCACTTTCTAGCTTTTTTTTTTTCTGGCAAGAAACTACGGGTAATTTATGTCAATGTCATCAAAGACACATTCTTGTTACTCTCACAACTGTGACCTTGTATGCAGCTAAAAGAGTTATAGCGGGTAACCAGTGAGATGCTCAACTTACGTCCACGGGGCAGATTTTCCAAACAGCAGCTATGCTGGCAGGGCTACCTGCCATGCTGTCCGGCCATGTCGCTGCCAAGTGATTCTGGGAAAACACGGGCAGTGACACCACAAACCAGTTACAATGGAGGTGAATTCCTGGAAGATGCCTATCAAGAGCAGCAGCCCGTGTTGCGGCCAACCATGGGCTGCGCTACTGCAGGGACAACTGAAACGCGGGAGGAGGGGTCAGACCAGTCACACCGGCAGGTTGCAGTGTCCTGTCTGCACAGCAGGCAGCAACCTTACTGAACCGGTCGCAAAAAATTGGCTGCCTTGGCCAGGAGGAAACAGCTTAGCTGTCATAGCTTTCACTCAGAATTAGCTATGAGCTGGCCAGGCATAAATTGCTTTTAGAGTTAGTCCTGCCAGCTGCATTACCAACAAAGCAAAAATTGTCTGAGGAACCAGGCTCAGGTTCACACGCTTAAACCCTACCCGTCATGAGGTTGCTAAACCTTTCCCTAGGGCTGGTACTACAGTATTTACTGTATTGGCATGCTGTCTTTTCTGTTCGGCTGCTGCATGATCGTATTATAACATGTCCTGTTGACAAGGACTAAACTCAGATCGAACTGTGTAAAGAGGTGACTGCGGCCTTGATCGTTCCATGGTGAAACCAGAGCAAATTACTGGACGCCAAATGGATTATTCCCTCTTTATTTCAGATTAAAGATTATTTCAGATATAAAAAAGTTTAGAACCTGGCCCTCAGATCGTGTTATTTGTCTAATTCAACTGGGTCATTTTTATAAATGGGTGTTGTGGTCAAAGTGATCCAATAAATGCCAGCACACAATCCCAGCACTTGCAAAACATCGAATGTATATATTGGCACTTTTCCTATTTGCTGACTGCAGGACAAATAGGTTTCATATTGGGACATCAAAGTCTGTTTCAACAACTGGATGCATGACAAAGCCATGTTATAATCTGGGTACCGATTACGGCATTGAAACATGCTGGCTCAGCATATGGTAGATTTGGATGTGTTAGATCAACTTTTTAGTGGCCTATGGCTTGATTTCAGCATGGAGGAGGTTGTCAGCATATTTGCGCTAGTTAAGGAAACGGCCTGGGAAACTCCTTTCCACTGCAGATACAGCCAGAGCTCAGGAAATGTCGTTGCTCCTCAGTGTTTTTTGTAACAGCCAGTTCGTCTGGAAGTAGAGAAGCAGCTTTGCATCTTAACTGTATTTCTAAACTGAGCTGAAGCTTCTTTGGGTCTTGTCCAAGTCTTGTGTTTTTACCTGTTTCTGGAGGATGGGTTGAACAGTTGGGTCACAAACACACGAGAAGAGCACTTTAGCTGTATTTGGGGCCAGCTGTGCAGGGTTAGATTCTCAGCCTTGATCGGGTTTATTTGTAATGTTGACAGTAACTGAACACCGAGAAATAAACACGGGTTTGTGCTCATGCTTCACTAGGAGAAGCTCCTTGCTGCTGAAAATAATGCTTTTGCCCCACAGTAACACCTTTTTTTTTTTCCCCCTCCATTCAGGCCTTGTTTTGGATATGTTATGCTATTCTTAACATGGTCCCATGTTCAAGTTCTCGAGAAGGCAGGCTGAAACGTTGCCAACTCTATTAAGTCCTTTCTGTTACACTGAGTCAGCTGCCGTGATTTTACCTTTGCTCTTGGTCAAAGTAGTACACTCTATTATCTTTTTGTTCTTTTTTTAAACACAAGAAATTGCAATACAAGTGTTTGTTCCCTATGCCTACGTTTCCTCCTACTGCAATGACAAAACCAGCACATTACTGTTATTAATAATGAGGGGTACGCCTAGAAGCCCTTGATGTTTTCCCAGGGATTCACAGCCCAGACATAAAGGACAAACAAAAATAGGAGAAATTAAGTGCCTTTATTTGCATTTATGAACAGGGAACTGAGGTACCCACAATTAGAGGGGCGCTTAATTCCTTCTTATTGAAAGGCCAAACAAAGAAGTCTTCAGCAAGGCTAAAAACAGACGCAGGACCAGCAGGTCTGTGTTCTGCAGATGGCTCCGAACACGCTTCTGCTCCCTAGCCCCAGAGGGCCCAGTCCAGCACAGCCGTATGTCCACGTGCCCTCTGCCTGAGCTCGGGCCAGCAGCCCAGGTCATTGCCAGCACCTTCACTAGGTCAGCACGGTTCTCCTGTTCCCAGTGCAAGGTGCTTCCAGAGCTGATGGCCTGCTGCCCCTTCCGCTTCCCTATCCAGAGCTGGACTGCGATCCAGAGCTGGATCAACGTCTTCAGTGGGGGCTTGTGGTGGCTGCTTGTATTGACCGGTGACAGCTCCAGATTGGCAGCTGCTGACAAATGGCCGCTGTGTGTAGGAGGTCGTGGCAAACCTTCCCCACGTGCCAGTCCATGGGAAAGGTGTTGCAGCTCTTGCAGGTTGAAGGTGGAGTCAGCTATAACGTGGCTTACCTTCCTTGGCATTCTGAAGTCTGGTGAAACATGATGCGTAATGACACTTGCTCTGCCTTTGCAAGTAGGAGGCTGCCTTTGTGCCGAGGTGTCTCATCGGCAAACCTCACCTCAATGCAGAGTGCTTATTCAGATGTAACCACGAAAATGAGGGCTGCCCAAATAATGCCTCCGATTGAAAGGATCCACTGAAGCTCATTATAATGATCTTAATGACTTCCAATTCAGCTGTGCCTGTGATACCAGAGTGCAAAGGTAATTATGGAAGTGCTAAATACTATTATTATTTTATATTAGTGACAGGGTGGGGGTGAGACCTGGTGAGTCCTTCTCCATCTGGCCTAGAGAGGAATGAGGGTTGCCCCCTTCCCTCCACCCCTTTCGTAGGCCTGGGGAAGGAAGGACTGTGCAGGCAGGGTAGAGCCAGGACTCCGCTCCCTCTTCCATGTGTGGCAACTTTGGCTCTTACTTTGCCTCCGTGGCGTCAGGAGCTTTGGTGTACATGCAGCAAACTGGGAGAAAGGAGAAATGCTCCCTACCACCCTTCCTTCATCCATCTCGGCAGCAGAGGAAGTGAACATGCCTTCTCTCTCTGTCCCCTGCTGCTTTTGCTGGTTCAGTTTAGTCTGTCTCTCCCGTGGCTCTCTGGTACTACCTGATGTCACTGGATTTACCCTTCATGGTCTCTCCTTACCTGTTTGATCTCAGCTGGGGCCCATCAGCACAAATGCTCCCTTGGCTTGCACGGGATTTCCCGTTCCTCTGTGTTGGCAGCTCAGACTCTGAGAATGAGGAGGGGGCGTTCAAACCTGGCTTTGAGTGGGGTCTCGGACCAGATGACCTACTGAGGTCCCTCCCAGCCCCAATTATTCTGTGATTTGGAGGCCCTGGCTCGCTACCGGCATTGTTCTAGCCCGGGAAAGTGCTAACCCCTTGACCCATGAGGAGTTTTTAAGGAAACAGTGATAACTTATGTGGTTAACAATTGCTGCCTGACTTCTGCGTAGGGCCCCGCAGACTACACGATCTGCGGGAGCCCTCTGTGCTGCCAGGGTCTGTGCGGCAGAGACGGAAGCACCAGCCTGGCAGGCCCTCCCGGGTCACGGGTGAAAGGGTGAGAGCACATTCAGTGAGCTCTGCTCTCTGACCACGCCAGCCTGCGCTGGGAGAAACCTGTGCGGCTGTGATTCAGACTCAAATGATTACTTGACCCAAAGGAAGGCTGGATGACACACTGAGGCTGGGACACACCAGCAGTGATTATGAGATGATTCACTGCCTGTGCTCTGCCATTCAAAACATCCTCTGCATTGCATTCAGGCAGGCTGCAACGAGGAAGTGATATTTGCCCCTTTAACTGCCACCTTCTCACCAAGCCTTTCAGCCGCTGCCTCTGGTGTGGCCCTGTCTCTCCCTGGTCATGCTGATGCTGGAGAGGTTTGCTGGAAGGGGCAGCTCCCTTACACTGTCCTCCGACTACAGCCAAGCACCTCCTGCTGATAATGTCCATCCTTACCCTACGAGGGTTTGGCCAAAGGTGTAGTGCAGCCAGGCACCCCAGTGTCCCCCCAGCGCTGTCCTGTGCAGTGTGGAAGCACGTCATTGAATATTAAACTGAGGGGCAGGTGGGAACTCAAAGTCAGTCTTTTAATTCTCTGTGCTCCAGCCTGTAATTTTCACATCATTCTTCAAAACCCTCATAAATTCTTTGCACTGCTGTTCCCGCTTCCATTTTTCCTGCTGTCAGAAATGTGGAGCTTGCACAGCCCAGACTGCTTCTGTGTTTCCTCTAGAGAGGGCACGTAGCCTGCTGTCTCTCTTCATTTCTCACGCTGCTCGCTACGCTTCCCTTCTTCCTGTTCTCTCCACCTTTTTGTCCTTCACTCTTCTTTTCCTCCACCTTTTCTCCTGCAAGATATGCACACTCGTACGATTTCACCAAAGTGGTGTGAGTGCACTGGCTGCGTCTGTCTCGTCCTGCGGAATGCTTCCCAACGCGCTGATACTGCTGCACGCAGAGCAGGGAAGTCCTCAGTACCCTGGGAGCACCATTTCTCCTGACCCAGGAACTGCTGCTGCTGGAGGCAGTTTGCTGGAGGCACGGGTAAGGACTGAGGCACGGAAAGTTTACTCATATTGGCTGGGACTCACAAGCGTGTTGGGGCTAATAACGCGCATGGCTTGTATGGTGCTTTCCCTGAAGCTGAGTTGAGCAATGTGTTAGTTAACAAGTTAGGCATTACTCAGAGCTCCTAAACCTTGTGTCTTGCCAGTGACAAAGTTGCAAACTTGTAGTACTACGCTCACGATGTTTTCCATATAGTGTAATGGCCAAGCTCCAGCAGTGTTGTGCTCCATCCTCTTTGTCTTACAGTTCTGTCTGGACTTTTTTCAAATTTAAGTCCTGAGCTGCCACGCACTCTTGCCAGCTATCCTATATATCTAAATAACTAGGTGAACTATGTCTGGAAAATAATCTATCTGTCTGATGAATTTAGCCTTCCTGCGAGTGAACTGTCTTCAGATTGTCTTTCAAATGTATGTTACGTGCAGTGGTGTTATTTGTGCTTTGTCTGAACGTGTGCTGGCTATGGATTCTCGGTGTGCTCCTGGATATAACTGTGGTTTTAAGTACCCACTGCTGGTTATTCATAGCACACATTTAGTCATTTAACAAACATGGTATTAGTTCTGCTCTCTAAGTGGATGACTAATACTCTTATAAATAGGAGGAATGTGATCTGAAAGGTCACGTGAGTGTTCCCAGTGTGAACATATTCCTAAACTATGAGACTTCTCATTCCAGGAGCATGCTTGCAGAAAAGAAAATGCTCGTTATTAGGAAGAAGGAAAAGCGTTCAAAACCCATTCAAGCAACTTTTTGACTTTAACTCAAACAATTTGCAATTGTTTGTTGAGTTTTGCATTGCAAAAGGTTTTTGCAATGTTTGCTTTTCTCCTCAATCTCTCCTGACCTGCTTGGGAACATAGGAATCTCCCCTTTGGAACAGTCCTGATCTCACTCCTGTGCTAGTGCCCTCCTTTGGAACATAACAGGACCTAGATTTTCTTACATCTACCTTTAAATTTCTCTGTAATGCCTTTCACATCCCATTGGAAAGCAGGACAAGACTTTACACTGGATTCCGAAGAAAATGAGAGGAGTGCGTGGTGCAAGTTTCTGTACTGCCTGTAAACCACCAGCTTTCCTCAGCTCAGTGGCATGGAGAGAAGATGCTGTGCTGTGCTGGCAGTGGAGGAGGAATGGGGGGATGCTGCCTCTGGAGAGGGGTGCTTGGTGATGCAGCCTCCTGGGAGGCCAGGTTTCTCTGTCGGTCAGTGCAGGAGGTAAAACACAGCAGATGAGCATTGCAAGCACCCTCATCTTCTCATTTTTATCAAATGATGACAAAAGAACTGAATGCCGCTGCTTTCCTGCCATTGCAGGGTTTGGTTCATAGTCACAGCAATACAAAGCTAAGGAAGGGAGGACACAAGCCATGTGGCTACATCTGTGCGAAAAACAAGGCAGTGGCAGGATCTGCACTCTGATCTGCAGTTGAGTAACACTGTCTGGCCACGGTGTGACAGATGAACTCTCTCGCACACCAAACCCACATGGCCACATGCAGACTGCCTCTTGGGAACAATCCTGACCCATGCTAACTCCTGGGCTCCTTAGGTATGGTTTGGGAGAACACTGGTTGGCCCGGGTCAAAACTGTGCCTGGGACCACACTGAGAGCTGGAGGGAGGGGTGGTTGAGCTCCCCAACTTGTGCCCTGATTGACTGGCTTGATTTTCTGCTCTGGATGCTTCCAGTCTGGCTGGTGTCAGGAAAGTTACCTAATGCACAGTATAAGAAAGAGAAGACAATATAAGAAAGAGAAGAGTATTCCAGCTTCATGTCTAGCCTTTGTCCCTCTGTGCGCTCTCTCGCGTGGAGGTAAGAGCGCATTCTTACCTATAGAGGAGTAGGAGACTGCCGGAATTGGATACACTGAGACTGCCAGGCATGGATACACTGGGGAAGTGGGGCCTGGTACTGGTGAAAGTCCAAATTCATTGCAGTGGTTTTTATAGAAATTTGACAACATCAGAAGGATATAGACTGGTTGGAGCGAGTCCAGAGGAGGCCACGAAGATGCTCAGAGGGCTGGAGCACCTCTGCTATGGGGACAGGCTGAGGGAGTTGGGCTTGTTCAGCCTGGAGAAGAGAAGGCTCCAGGGAGACCTTATTGCAGCTTTCCAATATCTGAAGGGGGCCTACAAGGGTACTGGGAGAGGACTTTTTACAAGGGCCTGTAGTGACAGGACAAGGGGAAACGGGTTTAAATTGAAAGTGGGGAGGTTTAGATTGGATATCAGGAAGAAGTTCTTCCCGGAGAGGGTGGTGAGGCACTGGAACAGGTTGCCCAGAGAAGCTGTGGATGCCCCATCCCTGGAAGTGTCCAAGGCCAGGCTGGATGAGGCTTTGAGCAACCTGGTCTAGTGGAAGGTGTCCCTGCCCATGGCAGGGGGGTTGGAACTGGATGGTCTTTAAGGTCCCTTCCAACCCAAACCATTCTGTGATTCTATGACTCCGTGAAGAGTCGGGCCTATGGTATACACATGCCATAAAGATGGATTCCCAGGTCACAAAGCTATCATAATTTTGTCCATGCTTATTACACAGTTACAGAAATGCATTAGCATTAAAATATGTGGGCTAAAAGCAGTGAGTTGTGTCCTATATTCTCCTCCTGCCTTCAGGTTGCAGATTGGAAAGGGCAGCTGAGGATCTGGGTCCCCCCCAGGCTGTTTATACGCAGTCAAGAAGTCCCAGAGAGTTGACAGACTATACATGGTGTTTCTTTCTGAACACACGACATGTTTCCGAACTTCAGCAGTGTCCAAGGTTTGATTTTGGTGGTAGATGGTATATATAAATGGTACTTGATTGAGAAGTGCATGGCTTATGAAGCAGTGTGCATGTCTGCATGTGCGTGCATTAAAATAACAGGGAGAAGGTGACTGCAATACATTATTTACCTGCTGTCTTGGATTTATTTGCCTGCCTTAGGGACTCCCGTTTCTCAGATTTTGAACTCTTTGAGAGTGCTCTCCTACAGCTAGTGTCGGGGGCCTGAGTGGTGCATTCAAAGTGAGATCACCCAAGTTATTTTGGGTGTGCCGCCATTTGCTTGTTTGTGGGTGCGCCTGGATTTCTCCTCTCCCTTAGGGGTCAGTAGCAGCAGCATTTTTCTTCACCTGGATTTCTCCTCTCCCTTGGTCAGTAGCAGCAGCATTTTTCTTCTTGATGGCAAGTAGATGGTAGTGGTGCGAGCAGGTCGTGTTTGTGCCTACTGGCCAGCTGACAGTGGACAGTGATAAAACAACACCGTCCGGGCGTCAGGGCAGGCATCACGCGACTCAAATCACACCTACTTACAGTGCGTCTCGAGCAAGGTCCTCCGAGGAGACTGGCGGCAAAAGGCGCCCAAATATTCCAGACAGGTCCTTTTTCAGCGCCGTTCGAATCTTGCTCTCGGCACTCGGACAGGCGCAAGGCCTGGTGTTGCGGGGTGGTTGCACTTCTGAGCGGGAGCCGTTTTGCAAAGGAGGACATGGCAGCACTCAGCCTACTCCCGAGCTGCCGCCTCTTCCCTGGGGTTCAGGAAAACCAGAAAGCAAGCCCCCAAAGCTTTCTCCTTTTCCACGGTGACACAACAGAACAAACCAGGATTTCCTTTGAAGCAGTAACAGGACAGGCTTTACAGCATTCTTACAAGGGTGAATTTAGATACCAGAGAGTGGAATTTCCAAATGCGTTTCCCTTCCCACACCTTTCTTTTTCATCTTCATAAATCTGTGTCAGTTTTTGAAGAACCTATTTTTGGGGGAAGGAAAGAAGACAGAACGAGTGATGATCTATTCAGAGCTGAAAGCAGAGATTCGTGCTGCCATAGGTGAGACTGTAGAAAAATGTGTCAGTGTAGCAGATGATAGTTCTCCTCTCCTGCAGCATCAAGGTGTACGTGTTTCTCAAAGGGGCCGTACATCTCTGAGGTAGTCTATGAACTGCATGTTGAAACGGTTGCCATGGCAGTGACTGAGTGTAAGGTAGAAAGCGTGATTAGCCAGAGCTGGCCTAAATAGCTGAAGGGAAAGAAAAAAAGAAAGGAAGGGAAGGAAAAAAGAAAGGAAGGGGGAAAAAAAGCCAAGGACTTTCTGTTATTTCTAAGATCCAGACCAGCATTAACCCATGCCAGGAGGAGGGAGTGGGGCTGATGGAGAAGAACGTGCTCCACACCCCAGCCCCAGCCGGTGTACCACCAGCAGCACACACTGCGGGGGGATCTTCACCCCCTTACAACGTGCCAGCTGCACACTGAGGAGGGGCTGTCAGCACAGACCCGTCCTGCTAGTATTTGGTTCAGGGATGCGGTACTTCTCCAGAGTCGGAGGTGAGGCCGGGGCACTGCCTGGCCTTCAGGGGCCCAGGGAGCACAGTCACATCGCTCTCCTGGCTGACACAGGCCACAGCCATGTTGGAAACGGGTGAAATCCCTGTCCCTAGAGCCATTCCAGTTCTTCTAGCCCACTAACCCATGCCTGCTTGAAGCACGCCTCTGAAAAGTATCCCATCTTCATTTGGAGCCTGAGAATTGGAGAACGCAGCCCTTTTTGTTAATTCATTGCAGCAGTTAATCATGCTCATTAAAAAAAATAATTGCACCGTATAGCTAATTTAAATGTGTATGGTATTAGCGTTCAGCCTCTGGTGCATGCTGCGTTCTTCTCTGCTATATTTAAAAATGAAATAATCATTTCTTGAGATCCTGTGGGTTTTTGCTGTGAAGGTTTCTTATGCACTAGACTCACTTTGGAGCTTATTTTTGAAGAAGTGAAGAAGCAAAATTCTTTCTCTCAACGGGTTTTCTTTTAGCTCTTCTCAAGGTAAAGTGGAAGACTGGGAGACTAAGGTGAAGACATCTCAGTACCGAGACTGGACAGAAAAACATCCTCTCTAGGAGCTGTAGAATGCCACGTTAGGGGAGCAGATGCCCAGTGTAAAATCAACAGAAGAGATTTATGCAAGCTGAGAGTATGCAGGTAGATGTTTGCAGGAGCAGAACCTGTTAGCCCGATTCTTTTCTCTTGTAGCTTTAGAAAAATAGGAAAGTTTTTAATTTACATTAGCCTGGAGTGCTTCTGGTTCTTAGTCCTTTGAGTGAGGTAAGATATGAATCTATTTAGGCCAATCCATAACATTTGATCACTTACCAGGGATGTTCTTCTCCTCTCCTGTCCTAAGGGATCTGTAGGTTCCTTCTTTAAGAGGAGTACAAACCAGCAGTGCTTATTGTGGTTAATGGGTGTCTGTTTTGGCTGGCAAAGCTGGGGTGAAAGAGATCACATTGCCTGCACTTTAGGAGGGAAAAAAAAGAAAAACCCACAAGACACCTATTTGCCCTGCATATCGGGTTGGCTTTTGCCGTTACTTGCAGGAGTCTCTTCCACTTCTTGCACTTCCTAAATCCTTGTCACCCAGGTTTGAGAGCTGGGACTATCTTCTTTGGCACCAAGTCAGCAACACGTTTTTCAGCATCAGCAGCCATTCATATTTTACATTAGTGTTCCTCTCTATTCCTTTCAAGCAATAATCGTAAATATCAGCTTTCATTCCTAGAGCGCCTTTCATCCCAGGGGCTCCCAAAGCACTTTCCAAGCTTAACAAGCTTATTGTAGAGTACTCCTTCAGAAAGGGTGAAACTTGCTTCCCATTAAAGCCTGATTTGGGGAAGAAAAACCCCAAATTATAATGTCTTCAATACACGAGGGAGCCTTTGCAGCTGTTATTTACTGTACACATTCCCTTACCAAAAGAGATTGCTTCTTGCTCCTCCATCCTCCCCCTCTCCCCCAGCTTAATCCAGCAGTGCTCAGTTACCTGGGGGGCGAAAAGTGCAAGTAATGAGAGACGATGGTCCCATGTGATCTGAGGAAGTGCATTTTTTCTGGAATCCTATTACTGCCCTCAACTCTTTCTTCTGGCAACTCCTTTTCCATCCAGTCTAATTTCTCTTTATAGGGGCAGATGTCCTAGGGCAGAGTTGAATAACCTGTGGCTTTAGCCAGAGAGGTCACCATCCACGGTTGGGCTATGCTAAGGATCATGTGAGAAACTGCAGTCCTCTTCAGGATAAAGTCAGCCGGCCTAATTTAGGTCACATTCCCCTGCGATCAAAGAGAAGCTGGTTGCTTTGCACTGAAATGAATCACGACCTCTCAAGTGGTCCTTTATTTGCCTCATCTTTGGGAGTAGTAAGCCCAGAAGACAAGATTGCTGCTGGTATTTTCTGAACTGAAGAATTTGTTTCCTAATGAATCATATGATTAATTTTAGGGCAGCTTGAATCTGACCAGTGGCAATCTGTTTTCACTGGTTTCAGGAGGACTTAGTATGGTGTGACTTGTCTGTCTCATCATGCACAGAGCTTTCTTCCATGCTGGCTGTGTGGGTAAGTGGTGTCTGCTTGGCTGAGAGAGGCCCAGGTGAGGCACACAAATTCCCATTGCTTCTCCAAGGACACGCCAAGAGTCTGTGGTGGAGGAGGGAGCAAAAGCCCTATCTCAGGTTCAGTGCTTCAAGTGCACAAACATAATTTATCAATATAGAATCACAGAACGGTTTAGGTTGGAAGGGACCTTAAAGCCTACCTAGTTCCAACCCCCCTGCCACGGGCAGGGACACCTCCCACTAGACCAGGTTGCTCAAAGCCTCATTCAGCCTGGCCTTGAAGACATCCAGGGATGGGGCATCCACAGCTTCTCTGGACAACCTGTTTGGCTGCTGCCTTCAGAGGTAGCACTGAGTCTCCTAGGGGAATGTAAGCAGTGAGATATGATCCAAATATCAAAATCCCCATCTTCTTGCTGTCTCTCTTCCTCTCCCACACTGGTCGAGTTCACAGGGTTCACAATTCCTTTCTTGGAATTGTTATGTCATATATTCCCATCAGTAGATTTTTGTTCAGAAATGCATTTTCGTTCTTTTCCAACAAAACGCTGTCTGTTTCAATGCTAACTCTGAAGATCTGTAAATTGGCAAAGGATCCAAAAAGAATAATGAACCAGCAGTTACTGTTTACATTGGCCACCTTGTATAAGTGCTGATATTAGCATTTCTGAAAGGATTCATTCATGACTGAAAAAGTGTTTGTACCGGTGAATAAGAGCTTGCTTGGGAGGGCCTGTGTGCCTCCTTTCCTCTATCAACAAAGCTTACAAACTTCAAGAGATGGTTTTGCAATGAATGTTAATTCATACCTGTTATATCCGGATGAGAATAAACTACTGAAAATATTCCATGCCTTTTGCTGATGGTGTAATGAAAGTGGCCATAAATTTAAAGAAAAAAAATTTATTTATCTTCATGTGGCTTATTAATTTATTTAGAGACCTGAATATATATATATATAAAGTGGCTCTCTTGGACCTTTTTTTTGAACAAAAATCCTGCAATACAACCTCAAGCCCAGTGATTGGTTGTCATGTGATGGAAAAGCAAGTAAACCTGCACTAGAAAGAACAATGGCTGTTGAAAAAACGGGCCTGTGTGCCTCCTTTCCTCTATCAACAAAGCTTACAAACTTCAAGAGATGGTTTTGCAATGAATGTTAATTCATACCTGTTGTATCCGGATGAGAATAAGCTACTGAATGCCTTTTGCTGATGGTGTAATGAAAGTGGCCATAAATTTAAAGAAAAAAAATTTATTTATCTTCATGTGGCTTATTAATTTATTTAGAGACCTGAATATATATATATATAAAGTGGCTCTCTTGGACCTTTTTTTTGAACAAAAATCCTGCAATACAACCTCAAGCCCAGTGATTGGTTGTCATGTGATGGAAAAGCAAGTAAACCTGCACTAGAAAGAACAATGGCTGTTGAAAAAACATTTTGCCCTTTCCAGACTACGACCTCTTCTGGGGATATCAGCAAAATAAACATACTTTTGTGCAGTACCCTTAAGCCTTCCCTACCTCCTGCTGTCTGCCACACTTGCTGCAATTTACCTAAATGTCTTCAAGGCCAGGCTGGATGAGGCTTTGAGCAACCTGGTCTAGTGGAAGGTGTCCCTGCCCATGGCAGGGGGGTTGGAACTGGATGGTCTTTAAGGTTCCTTCCAACCCAAACCATTCTGTGATTCTGTGGTAAATTAGTTGCCTTCAAATGGAGGTACGTAATGCTGTTCGGCTTAAAAAAAGAGGTTTGTATGTTCTGTGCCAGCCCACCTGGCATGCCACGAGCCATGTCTCAGGGTCCACTGCACAGCCAGCATTCATTCCATCCTCGTACTGAAGGCTGTGGGTCTCAGCAATGGAGGACACATCACAGCAGCCTTCGTGTGGGAGACAAAAATGTTTGGTCTCTGTGGGATGCCTACATTTTGACTAGGATTCCTTGGGATTCTGTAGGATGCAGAACAAACTCTTTTTCAGGTTTGTTATGATGTTATAACCTCTAATACACCATTTTTCTTCTAAACTTTTGACTGCTTTGCTTTTAGGCTGGAAGCAGCTGAGGGCTGGGGCTCTTTGTGGGCCCTTGCACAGCTCCAGCATGGTATGGCATTGGTTCTGGCAGGAGACTTAGGCCGTTGCCACAATCCAAATGCACATTTAAAAAAACCAATGAAATGTCTGGAAGCTAACTCGCGTGCAAGTGCCCCTTCTGTGCGGAAGACGAGCACTGTGTCTGTAGAGCAGAGGAAGAAAGCCAGTGTGACTGAAAGGAGAGACCAAGGACCAGCCTGCTGCCATCTGCAGGGAGTCATCTCGGAAGGGTGCGAGTCTCTGAGGCTTCCCTGTTGGAGTTTCTTCTCAACCCTTTAAACTATCGGGAGGGGTAAGCTGGGCCGATGGCTGACCAGAAACCATGAGGGTCATCCCCTGCCCAGAGAGGTAACACTCAGGGCCTGTGATTTCAGCATGCAGCTCTGTTGCATGGAGGGAGCAGAAATAACGCTAGGAGCCTCTCAAGGGGTGAGTGGGTACGTGAGGGTGCACATAAGGGATTTCGTCGTAAGCAGTTGGAGAAGAAACGCCTGCTCTGCGAGAGGCGCATACTTCTCTGCACAGAACCAGGATAATTTCCCTTCAATCCGGGGCGGATTGCCAGCAGTCTCAAATGTAATCCTCGTGGTATTGCTTCCAAAGATGAAACAAAGGTGTTACGGGCATGGCCACTGAGGCAGGTAATCTTTAAATACAGCTGCAGATTGCCTGGTTTAATACTAACGAACAGTAATGGTGAGGAAGAGAAGACAGGTAGCAGCACCGATACAGCATAATATAATACGATGGCTGATACAAATGTGACTCATTCTAGCCAGAGGCTTTAGCATAGGAAGTTGGATAAAAGATATAAAAACAAATCTGAATTTTTTTTTCCTTCCCGGTGAAGGTCACTGCCAGGAATAGCATGGGAAATAATTAATGGAGGAAGAAATGTTCCCCTTCAAATTAGAAGTATTGTCTTGCTTCACAGTTTTGTTCTTCTCTTTGGGCTGCCATAACAAACACCGACAAACACGTAGGGCCTTTCTCCCTCAACCCGCTGGCAGATGTCCCACCCATCGGGTAGCGAATGCGCGGGAGCGGCTGTGCAGTGCTCACGGTGGCTGTTAATGGCCCTCGGCCTCGATGGCAGTGCACCCGCTGGCCAGGCGCTGGCTGGGCCAGGAGGCTGAATGGGGGTCTACGCAGCAGCAGCCAGTTCTCCTGCTGAGCATGGAGGCGCAGGGCCAAGGCGGTGTATGACAGCCCATACAGCCTGCTGCTGAGGGGGTTCCAGCCCTTCCCCTCTGCTCCTAAGCCCCGGGGAGGTGGGTCTTCTGTCCAGCCCCAGCACAGGTCCTGCTCCCTCAGCCCCTACGCTTTGCATGGGAGGACATGGATGACACAGTGTCCATTGCACTTGTTGTGACACAGGCTGTTCTTTCCTCCTCCCGTGGAGACTTGGGAGGCTCTGGGCTGCTCAATTGCTCCCCGGGACTGGCACTGCCCTTGCACGTGTGTGAAGGCAAGGGGAGGGCACGCCGCTGTGCCTGCGGTGCAGCGTGCATGCCGTGCTGCCTGGGCAAGATCGGTACACAGTGCAGCCCATCTGCTGTGCAGGGATGTGATGCTGCAATTCCGTTCCCTTTCCTCAGAGTGCTCATTGAGCAGGGTCAGGCAAGGAGAGGAGCGAGTGCCACTCCTTTGTGTCACCATCCTGCAGGCTGGAAACAGGGTAGCTGTGGGGGGCCGAGGGGCTGCTGCTCCCTGGGATACTGGTTTATTTCCTTCCAGGCAGCCATAGCAGGGAGGAGGGTTGGTGGGAAGCTCTGAGCTTTGCAGTCTCAGCTAGAATCTCCTGCATGTGACTGTCCCTTCTGCCACTAAGGACTGGTCAGATTTCCCGTTCTTGATGCCATGTGGATGATGTGAACATCCCAGGTTATCTGTGCGCATCCCAGCTGCCTTTCCCACTGCATGGCTCTTGACAGCTCACCAGGCCTTCATCGCTGCTCAGTGCCCGCATACCCGGGGTCATTAAGGCAGTGAGCACAGTGTTAAGACACATTTTTGGAAGGCTTTTCTTCTGGGAGCCCAGGAGGTGAGAGTTCAGATCCTCGCCCCCTCTGCAGGCTCCTGACCCTGCAATGGACTTTCAGAGGTGGGAGCACTGCAGGAGTCCCGATAACCCCAGAGCTCCCATATAGCAAAGGAAAAACCTGTTACGGGAAAGCTGCTAATAGCAGAGGTAAGCTCTTACCCGCATTTTCCACTGGTGGTACAGACCCTGGAGAATCAGCTTGTTTCGGCCAGGTTCCCAAGCTGCTTTTTGGTGTTTATCCAAAGCAAGCCTGTGCAATGAGGTTTCCTGCTCCAAAATTGTCTAACCAAATGAAAGTAATGACCTCAGTTGCACAGATGCTTCTCCATTGGGCCCTACAACTAGAGTGGGGCCAGGATGCAACTCCAGCTCGTCTCCGCTCCTCTCCCCAAAAGGAGCCATTTGAGGATGATGGAGCTCAGTCCAGATCTGACTTTCACAGCTGACCCCTCTGTGTATAGCAAGCAAAACCCTAATGCAGAAAGCTTTAAGGCAGTTCAGAAATGTGGCCGTGCGCAAATGTTGGGTGTTTGGCTGGCAGCGCTCATAATGCTGTTCAGTCTGGGAGAGTTGGGGAACAAAGATCAATCCCCTAAGTACGATCTGTCACTTGCATGTCTTCATGTTGACTTGGAGTTTGGTCCTTCCATTCTGCTCGCTTTCTCACTTCCCAAGGCATGTGTGTTGCTCTTCCAGCCACCCCTTTATGGTCATGAGATTTGGGGTCATGCATTCTCTTACCTGGGGTTTTCATGGCTGCTGCTCCTTGAAATGGTTGCAAGGGATGCTGAGTTGGGTGGGATGACCTGTTGCTCTCAGGTTGATTTCTTTATAGCATCTCTATCAAGAAAGACTGTAAGATGCATAATTCAAATATTTCTGGATCACCATAGTCTTCTCAAATGTTATGACTCCTTGCGAATGTGGGGTTTGTGAGCTGTTTTACCAGACCTTTTATTATCTTTTTAATGAAAAAAGAGGTCACACAATTCAAGTTTTTCCTTCTTCCTCCTCTTTTTTGCACTCACATCTACCGTATTTGCAGATAGACTGTGCCTGTTAGCAGTTGGAGTGGTGCAGCGGGAGCAGATCCACAGGGGTGGCTGTTTGGTGCTGAGGAATTGGTATGTGAGGGGATTTACATCAGACTGCCTCTTTTCAGGTTCCCAGGGACTGGACGCTAACTGTGGGTTGGCGTGCAGGAGGTGCGCTCCTGGAGTCCATCTCCGAGTTTCCTTTCACTCAAAGGGAATCCAGGTAAAAAAATTACTCCCCGCTGGAAATCGAAACATGGCAAGTGGGATAAACGGGAGGTTTGCCTCATAAACTCACTCCTGATGCAAGCAAAAACAGGCACATAGAAAGACCTGTCAAGGGTCTAAGGCCAAGAGACCAAGCCCAGAGACATCGCTTTACCTTGAGGTCCCACATGGTTCGAATGTGCAGCAAACGGGTCAGTTATTTGGGTAGGGAAACAGCTGCTTAGCTTGGCTGTGCAGCTCTCTTACTCTTTATTGGATATGGTGCTAGTCTATTCTTCCCTCCTGTACACTTACCTGACCTTCCCCTTTTCCAAACCCTCACTAAGCATATATTTATATATGCATAGATACATATAAAATACGTGTGTGTGCGTAGGCATTTGTGTCTGCTGCCGGGATTTCCTCCCAAACAATACCTGTTGTGCTGGCCACAGCGGTTCTCTTGGTTCCCATGCTCAGAGCAGTTTGAGTTTCCTGCTGGCTCAGCAGCAAGACGTTCAGGGCTTTTTATACTTATTCTTCTTTGGGAGCCAAGCGGAGGAGCGCGGTTTGCCTGTGAATAGCGAGCTGGCTGGGCAGGCGGCAGGAAGCTTGCATACTAAACCGTGTGAACTTTGAGGAGGGGAGGAAGGGGGCCAGGGGCTGCTGGCTGGGCTTCGCGGGGCGTTTACTGCAGACCTCTGCCTATAAACTCATCGTCTCAGCACAGGGATGCTCTCTGCCAAAGGAGCGAAAATATCTGTAAATGGGAGTGGAAAGAAGCGAGAGAGCTGAAAATGGAATTATAGAGGAAACACGCAGAGGGCTTGGAGAGCAGAGAAGAGTGAGAAGGTTTGGGTTTTAACTATTCACGTGAAAACTTGTGCATGGGTTACCCACACAGAGCGATGCCACAGCAGCTCGTGCTGCACTGCTGGGATTGTGGGCTCCCTTGCTCATCCCCTCGCTGCCCCGGCAGTGGCCACACCATCTGCTTTGTGCAGGGGTAGCTTTTCTGTATCGTCTAGGCATAATCAAAAGCACAGAAATGAAAACACCTGCTTGTCGGTCACAGGTGAGGCCATCCCTGGAGCTGGGAGAGAGGTGTTTCAGCAGGCGTTGTGCCTCTGCTGCAGATGCATGCTGGTAGCATCCTTGGGAAAAGGCAGGTGGCGAGAGGAAGGAAGGAAGAACGGGCTGAACCCTTCTGCCCGCAGACCAGCTACCTGCCTACAGCTTGTGTCTGCACAAATGAATGAGGAAGAGGCTTTGCTTTGAGAATGAGGTGGCAGAGGATCTGCACGCCATGCAGATGCTCTCTGAGGAAGAGTGGCCCAATGCGGGATGGTGCCATGGTGGGTGTTGGTGCAGCAGGGAGATCTGCCGCACTGGCATGGCAGGCGCTGCTGGAGCGGTGTCGGGAGCTGCGGGCAAGCACGAGCACCGTGCGTGTGTGTAGGATCTATTTTTAGGGTGATGGCGTGATGGTGAGAGCCAGTGGGGGGTGGAAATGCTCAGCAGAGTGACAGACCAGGAGATGGGTCGAGGCTTAGCTCGGTTAGTCATGCTGTAGCATCATTGCGGAGTGATGCGACCTTCCTGGGATAATCTGAAACAGCAACAACCCACAGCTTTCGCTCTGTCTGGCAGCACCCTCCTCTGAGGATTTTCTAAGGTGCCCCTTACTCCAGGATCTAAATAATCTACAAATACACAGTCAATCTGAGAAGCCAGGGCCCTTGCTGCCCTGCCCAGCTCAGCGGCACTCTGTGTCGAGCTCCCAACCAAGCACCAAGCAAGGTGACACATCCCCCAGTGTTCCCCCAGGAGGAGTAGCCTTGCCCAGCTACTCCTGAGCGCTGGGGAGATGGGGAGAAGCGGCTCCAGGTCCCAGCAGGGGCTCTTGGGGAGCCAGTGGAGGTTCTGGGGAGGGCCACCCGTGGAGCTCGTCTAGACCCCAAACAGTCTCTGCCTGGGCAGCTTGTGGCAGAGCACAGGCACCTCCAAAGGTAACCAGTGCCTTCACCGTGGTCTTCTTAGGAAGTACAAAAGCAGTCCCAAATTTGGGGAATTCACCATCAGATTCATGTGTTTTCTGTTCAACTCCACTCCTGGCTCAGCAGAAGCTGTTTAAATTACAGATTGATGACTTGGGTGCCTCTGCCTGTTTTTAAGGCAACATTTCTTATAAGACCAAATGTTTAGTTGCCTATAAGCCCCTGACAACTTTAATTATTTACCACTTAGCTGCTTTTTTCTATGCTGGGTATCTGTCTCAGGCTGAGTGCATCTGGGAAGCTTCAGCAAAAAATGTTTTTCTTGCTTTCAAGAAAGAGACGAGAGAAGCAATTTTTTTGCCTCATATTCAAACATGTTCTTAAAGTGATCTGCTGAGAAGCTCTAGCACTTTCTGCCTTTGGAGGAGAAGCTTGAAATTTGGCAGATATCAGGAATGCGCCTTTGGTTGTTCTTCGTGGGAGAAAAAAAGAGTTGAACTAAGAAACCTTAGGGAAAAAAAAAGCCTCAGATCTCAGACACTCAACATAAACTTCTTAAGAGTTAGAAGCCGAATTCTCTGAAGGCACTTGCTCAGCGGAGACTTGTTCAAATCTGGCGGCTGAATCCCAGAGGAGAGTGCGGCAGGGGCACTACAGTCTCCCGCTGCAGGTGCAGAGCAGCACCTTTTGGAAAGTGCTTTTCCGTGCTGACAGGGTCACTCGGTGCTGGGGACCAGAGCCCAGAGGTGCTCTCGGATGTGCTCTGTTGCTGATACTTCGGCGAACACGCAGGAAGGCTGATGTTGACTGGGGCTGGGACATGCCCCAGGGAGGGACCCCTACTGAAGTGCAAAGGCTGAGGACCCCCAACCTGGAGAGGGGGGCTGATGTCAGATGTGGAGCTGGACGTGGGAGCAGGGCCAAGGCAGAAGACAGGCTGGAAGAACCAGGAGAAATCAGGTTTGGGAGTATCTCTCCCCACCAGATCATACCTCCTGCAGACCCAGGGATTTCTGCTGTGCAGTACTTGTCAGTTGTCAGCAAATATTTGGGGAAGCCATTGGCACAGGCTGTGACTCATTCCTGCCTGCTCCCTCAGCAGAGGTTGATGGGCTGTCAGTACTCCCGGTCGTTCTGCTTTTCAAGCACAACGGAATCAACACCTGAGCATAAGAGCCGGCGCTGCCGGTGAGTCAGGCGGTGGCCGGTGTGACGCCGCCCGGTGGGATTCCTGCGTTTTTGTTTCAGTTTGTGGTCTGCAAATCAAGGAAATGACACAAACCCAACGCAGATTGAAAGTATGGGAAGTCTGTAGGGTCAAGCACTCGGCGGTTAGAAATGCTTGTTTTAACACTGCCCTTGCCGTCTGAGTGGCTCCCATCTGCACAGGCATCGTGATGGCGTTGCTTTTAGCTGTGGGATCAAATGTGTATATAATTTCTCCTTTTTCCCCCATCACGGCTCTACCTCTTTTAATGCCCAGGGCGGTCGGTTCTCGGCAGGTGAGCAGAGGCTGTGTGGGGAAGGGTCATAGAATGGTTAGGGTTGGAAGGGACCTTAAAGATCATCTAGTAATGGTCCTCATTTAGTAATGATGGTCCTGCTCGCTGCAGCTGTGTGGGACGAGAGGACCCCTGCTCCGCCTTCACGCCCACAGCGGACTCCAGCCCTCGGCGATGGTGACGGCAGCCAGCGTCTGCGCCCCTGGCCTGCAGCATGACCAAAACAAATGGAGTCCTCAAATAAATTATATGCCAGACTCCAACAAGCCCCCATCGGGCACACGCAGAGGGAGTTCTAGCTTGACCACAGGTAGGAAAACTTAGGACCCATGCGAAGGCACATTCCCTTTCCTCAGCTGAGTGTCGGTGCCAGCCTCTGAAGACAGAGTCGCTTAATCTCTTGATTCGAATGGAGCAAGCTAACATTATCTGGCTGATCTTATTCTAGGACACAGTTGGGTTATTTTAGCTAAAAATTACCAAAAGAGTCTGCCCGAGGCAGACATCCAGCACAAAGTGTTTGAGCTCAAGCAGCTGCGCTTTGGCAAAGCTGTGCATAGCAGAAAGCACTCATTAATGGGAAGTGTTAAGCAACTTCAAATCCAGACAGCGCTCACGGAGGGAAATGAGAAGCCAGCTCTATCGATGGCCCCACCAGAGAAGACGTACCTGTACGCGGGAAATGCTGCCGCTACGCATTCGGTTAGCCGATGGCTACAGGCAGATGCCGACCTGCGTTTGTAATGCGGCACTTGCAGGCTCCGGAGGTGGGCGTGCTGTTTCACAGATTTGCTGGTCACTTCGTGGTTTGCTGTTGGATGGAATGCTGAGGAGAAATGGTATTATAGTGATGGTAAAGCATGAGGTGAATCAGGTGGGCTTTCTCTTTCCTCACAGGAGGAGGAGGCGCAGGGGGATGCTGGGCCCGGCCCCGCTGCTGCGGGGCACACGCGGCGTGTGTGGTGGGTTGCTTTGCGGGCAGACACCCTCCTCGCGGCTGTGAGCAATCCTGGGGGCTCCTCCCTGCTCGCCTGGCAGCCTCTACATGCACCAAGGTTTTGGCAGGGGGTTGAGAGGGCTGTGAGGGTTAGTGGCGGGGGCTAGCAGCTCTTACTGCCAGTCTGCATTTTCCTTTTCTGCAGGAAGAGGTGTTTTCCTTTCTTGTTACGCTTCATCTAGAGCTGTGTAAACACTGCTCTCTCCTTGATGTTGACACCTTTGAATGATTTTATCTCTCTCTGAGGGATTTATTTACCCAAACTGTACTGTTTAGTTATTTAATCTTCCCTTTAGTTATTTGACTGTTGTTCATTACTGAATTCTTTCCAATATGCCAACATCTTGGCACACAAGTGCCTGCAACTGCATTCTCTGTTTAGAGGCCGGCTCAGTCCCAGCAGCACACTGCAGAGAGAAGCCATCTTCCTTCTGCTGTTATACGATGCTCTTCACCTGTCTGCAGGCCAAAATCAGGCCCTCCTATTTTATAAACCAGCATCTAGTTTGCTACTCACTCTTATCCCTACGTTAGGCCCTTTTCAGCAGCTGCTACAGATTATTTTTCCAAATATGCTTCCTTGCATTACCCATGTCCCAGGCAGGAGCTGTTAGATGCTGTTTTCTTTCCCACTCCCCCATCTCAGAAACATGTTTTTGTGAGCTTGAAATCCTAATGAGAAACCGGCGCTCACGCACTCTTCTCTTCCTCGTGGCTAAATCCGAAACGATCCTTTCGAAGAAAAAGAAACGCTTTACACATTCATAACTCTCCAGCCTGGGGAATGATCCCTTCCCATTCACAGCCACACTGTGCACTCCCTGGGGACTGGGAAGGCTGACTGGTCAGCTTGGCTACACGGAAAGGAAGGGGCATTAAATTGGTGAGCAAGGCTCTTTGGGCCAGAGCTGCCTCAGTCCAGCCCTTGGTTATTCTACGCACTAATGCACTCTGCCGAAACTCGGGCAGAGGTTTTGAGAGCTGCTGTTTGGACAGGTAAAAGCTTTGGAATGATACATGCACTTTGTATGCGCAGGCAACACTTCATTTTTGTATTCAAAGTGCATTAGGACATGAAAGGAACCAATTTTAACCTGCTCTGCAAATGACACCTAAGCCCAGCCTGTGAAACACGTGCTACCTGAAGAGCGTTTACTGGGATGTCAATGCAGATTTCATTTTTCTTAAGAAACCTTTTTTACTATTTCTTCCCTGCAGGCATTAGAGGTGGAAATAGGATAGGTTTGGACCTAACCTCACAGCCAGGGAAAGGAGAGAGGCAAAGGGCTTTGCCTGGGTAGCTCCCCAGTACCATTGCGTTAAACCAGCGGTGAACTGGAAGCTTCTCCAAAGCTTTGGGAGCCAAATGTCCCACCCTGTTTGCCTGTGGCTGCCAGGTTAATTTTTCTCCTTTTGAGGTCTGAACCTTTCAAAGCTTTGTTTTGTATGGGTAAATAAAAACTAGCTACAGCCTATGGAGAGACCTGGAAACTATTTGGTACAGAAGGATCACAGGACTCTGAGAATGAATGCAGACTTCTTTTTAACTGGATATAATATATGCATTTAAAGAGCAGAATATGCAAATACATTCATAATGGCCGCTATCAGGAGCTGCTGGCAGTTTCTCTGAGCAGAAACGTCCTTGTCTCAGAGATTTCTGCTACCCCTCAGGCTTCTGTCCATTTCTATGTTGTTACTTGCAGTGTTTAAGCCCCATTAAGTTTAAGTGCATAAATTTTCTTCGGCTATTCAACCCTAGCCACTTTGGAGAAGGAATTGGCCAGAATCCCTGAACCTAAAATAATCAGTCCTTCCATTAAAAAAGCTGCCATTTATCTGACAAGCAGTGCAAAATGGAATAGGTAGTCCAGTGCAAGCATCCTCTGGGAAACCTGTTGTTGCAAAACCGAGCAAGTGGCTTGCACACATGCAGATAAGGTACCTTTACCAATACCCAGGTTCTTGCACAGCATGTCAGTGTATTTGATTTCATAATGTATCACTTTTATTATTGGCCTCTTGGTTTCTACCACCCTCTTTAGAAATATTCCAGCCATGACTTGTAACCTTTACAGACTCATCCAAGGAGCATGGCTTTTCAGACACTCCATCCGCGAGTCTTTGGTGTGCTCCAGGAGAGGATGTCTGTGTTTCAGGATTGTTCTGGGCATGAGAAATAAAAATCAAAATGGAGATGGTGGCCAGCGCAAAGAACCAACCAAAGTAATTTTAATGAATTTCTTTCCATACCTGCCAATCCACCCTCCCCTGCAGGAAAAACAACTCTCAGATGAATAAAGCATATGGCAAGGAAGATGGAGCGCCGATGCTAAGTTTGTCTTTGCCTTAGCAGAACTTCCTGCAAAATGCTGAATTTGCAGATCTTCTCCTGGAACATGCTCTTTGACAGAAAGGGGGAGGCATATTCCCACCACCCTTTTAGCTGGGCTTGTGTGCTCTCACTGTTAAACCCTCAGTGGGTAGGACATGGTTGTGGCTGCAGTGCTGGGCGGACGCACAGTACTGTGTTTAAACTAGCTGCTGTGGGTAGCAGTGCATGTGGCAGCAGCAATGAAAAACCATCCATGAGGTGGGCTGCATATTGGAGGGGGATCTGGAGCCCACCCTACCTAACCTAACGTTCAGTGTTAAGTCCCTCCATCGTGACTTGCTCTAGGGTGAGCAAGGAGACAGCCACCCCCACGGGTTATTTATCCTAAAATGGGTGTGCAGTGCTGTGAGAGGGTGTCTCTCTCTGTCCGTAAGCCCAGAGAAAACCCACAGCGCCAGCTCAGCCTGTGGCCAGACAGTACAGACCTTCCTGCTCAGCCCCATCGAGAGGGGCTCTGGGAGGTCACATTGCTGGTGGGTGCTGGTGTGGCACAGGTAAATAGGACCTCATCACCAACCTGCTCAGCTCTCTTTAGAAGGATGTAGAATGCTGGAAGAACTTTAATTTAAGTGTCTCTCAGCAGTACTCCTCTCCACAGTTGGGAGACAGATGAAGAGGAGGTTTGAGTGTCTTAATTAAGAAGTTAGGCATCTCAGGACTTTATTGGACCTATCTCTGCGGGGACTGAAACTGAGCAGACTTATATAACAGGAAAGAATCCCCTGCTGAGTTACTTTAATCTTCCAGACAGCTACGGAAATGTTTGTGTTGTGTGCACTTACAGACGGGTTTCTTCTTTAGGCACTCTCAGACCGGAGAGATTAGGCCACTGTTTTACCCAGACATGTGCCATGGGGATACACCATGGGTTGGGTGAGGGGTGCTGGTCTCCCTGGACCTCTTGTAGCACTTGGGCTTGGAGATGTTTCATAAAGCAGGAGGTGAGTTTCCCACCTTTGCACCTACGTGTCAGGAAAGCCTCACTCTGGGTAAGCCGTGCTTCTCTTTCCAGAAAATAGAAGATACCCGACAGAGTGATGAAATTAATGGCTGGGGAGCTCCTTTGTTTAAATGAATGCTGGGAGAGGCGGGGGCAGGCTTGATTTTTCACATGGTTAATGTTCCCAATCCTCTTTTTAGTCCTCTCATGGCAACCTGTGTACTTTGCAGTTCAGTGTCACATGAATCTCTGCTCAGGAGAAATGTAAATGTTTTGATAAAACTGTTCTTAACAAGTTGGGTTCAGCTTGATTAACTGCAGAGCTATGTGCTCTTTAATTGGGAAGGATTTACTATAAATTACCATTTTTTGTAATTTTGTGACAGGCGTGGCAGTGCTCAGGATCTTGCTGCCTTGGCGGTGGCGTGGGAGGTGCCAGTCTGGCCCCCCGGCCATTCCCCTGCAGCTTCCCATGTTTCGAAGCCCAGGGGACCTTAGGGTGCTGAGCCTGCCTGCAAGGCCAGGCAGGCGCCGAGCGAGGGGAAGGATGGACATGCAGCTGGAAACGTCTCTGTAGTCCCTACTTCTTTTCTCTTGTGTTTGCATCTCCTAGATGATTCATCTCCCCTTCCAGTAAAAATGCAGCATGCCGCTTCTTCTGGCAGATCCCACAAGGAAGGAGCATGGTCATCCACAACAGCCCTCTCCCTGGTTTGGTTCATAACCAGCCTCGGCCTGCACTGGATTTTCAAATGCTGGCTGAACAAAATCCCCAGGTTTACCAGAAGAAAGAGAAAAAACAGGTCGATCAGAAAATCTCAGCTTGGGTACACATCACAACTGGTCTCTCCTCTCTTCCATTTGACATGGCAGACTGACGGGCTCTAAAATACATCCAGCTGGAAAGAAGATAATTTTGTTTTACTTTCCCAGCCTCATTTTTCAGAGCGGAATGTCCAGTCATATACCTGTGTGAAACCTCCGAGGCCCTGGAGGCTTAATGCAGCAATATATATATATTTATATTTTTAATAGGCACCTTATTGTCCACATTACATTTTTCCATGCCTTTTGGTCAGTATCCCAGACTAGAGAAACCAAGGATAGATTGGAAACAAATGAACTCTCCCCTTAAACTTAGAGTCTGCCCAAAGCACCGGAGCAACCGGAGCCTCGACACAGTCTCTGCACTGGTGGGTTTGCTCTTTGCTCGGCGAGCGCCGCTCTCCCGGTGCACTGCCGTGCTGCAGAGCCGCTGCTCGTGGGGGTCTCGGGGGTCTTGTCATCAGAATGCACAGGCTGAGCAACACGGTTTCGCAGCTCTCTTCAGACAGCTTTGCACTTTTACTCCTACCTGACTCTGAAGTGGAATGGCCCCTGAAAAGACGGTGTGTTTCATGAGGAAGGAATGTTTTTCATCCTTTCCTAGCACTTCCATGGTCCTTCTGCATGTAAGTCTCTCACAGGCCAGTGGGATGCGGGAGGAGACATTTCTAAAAGCAAACAACCCGGTTCCTCTTTCACCTCTGACATTTCTGCATGATATGAAAAGCTCTTGGCCATTCACCGAAAGTTGGTATTCGACACTTTTTTTTATTTTTTCTTTTTTTTTGCACAGACTAAACATTCATGTGTCATATCCTGCACGAGCAGTTGCTTTAACGGGTGCGCTGCCAATAAAGGCACTTTGGTTTAAGTGGCTGATCCTTTGCGACCATAATGGCTTTTAAGGAAAATTTTTGTCTTTGTAAGGCCAAAATGTTCTTTACCCAGCTCTGGGTTTTGAAAGAAACACCACAAATGTTTTTGGATTGCATGTGAAATATTGTGTAAATTCTGTAATACCAAGACGGAAAATCTTTCCTTTCCTTATTAATAGACTTTTTATCAAAACAGGGTGGGGATAAAGCCTAAATGGTTTTATACACTATGAATTCATCAGTTTTACTTCACCAGCAAGGGGAATATTTAAAAACAGAAGAAATGTTTAAATGAAATATGAAACTAAAGAAATACTTGTCTGTGTTTGGTGGGGTTTTTTTAAACCAGTTGTAGCTTTTCTTTTCAACTCCTCTTCTCTAAAGTTGCTTGCGCTTTGGGGCTGTGCATCCTGACCCCTGGAGGGCTCTGGCAGGGGCAGGCAGGGACACAGGAGCTCTGAATGGCTCCTCACAAAGGCAGAGATTCAGAAAAGTCCTTCAAAACAATTTCAGTTCATGCTGCAGCTGCCACAGCGTGTGTTTGGGGATGAGGAGGCCGCAGCTTACTGGTGCAGTCAGAGGAAATGGCAGAAAGCTCCATCAGGGTTCAGGTTGCTGCATGGTTCAAGTGGCTTGGAAAAAAGTCTTATCACTGGTTACTGCATCCAAGGAGAAAGCAGCTACATGTTGCTGATTGCATCCTGGGAGAAGTAGCAGGTGACTGATAACTTTTGAATCACTATTTCATCGAGCCGTGTGAACTGCACATGGGGACTGGACCTGCACCGTAGGCTGTTGCATCACAGATTGTGCTTTCAGCAGAGCTTTGCAGAAAAAAAATGAAAGTAAATGGGGTTATTTTCAGCCTGAACAGTGAGCAAGTTCTCAGTATCTAAATGAGAGCCCTTGAAGTTAGCTCCAGGTGTTGCAGGAAGTGGTGGAGGTGACTCAGTAAATGTCACACTTGCCTCCAAGTCAGTTCTGAAGTGGTGTCCCAAAATAACATTTCATGGCTGTTTGAGATGGCCTGCTTTTTCATGAAACTCAAAACTAGTGCTACCTGGCACCTTCCTGATTTTACACCACCTTTCTTGTCACAAGTATTTGCCTTTATCTCCCTGCCTTTATTCTTCCCTATAAAGCCAAAGATGTGATAAGCTAAGTCCTGTAGGTCTCTAACAGAAGCATTAACCTCTTTCCTCCCTGTTCTGTTGCTTTGATTCATTTTCTTAAATATGTGTGCCCCTTGACTGACCGATACTTCCTCTACTGTTTTAGTCCAACGTGTTTTAATTTGCAACTGCCCTATTCTAGCATTGTTGGGGGTGACCAAACAGCTGTTGGTTTCAAGCAGGCAGAGAGTGGTGCAATGGAAAAGAAAAACCTTTTGTGTCTAGCAGTGCAGACTTTCACATGCCGGTGTGTATTACATTCAGGCAGTGGGGAGGGCAACTGAACCTCGCAGCCTCCGAGAGGGGGTTGAGGGCAGCCAGCTCACCCCAGCCCACCTCAGCAATGAGCAAATGGCTAGTTACTGTAATGCCAGGCTCTGGTCTTCACGGCTCTCCGTGTGCCCGTAGGCGTGCTGGTGGGGAGATGCTTCACACTCAGCCTGTGGTTTGGTGATATGGGAACTTCAGCAGCCACGGCAGTGCTGGATCTTGTTAATCCATGGCCCAAGAGTGGGACCCTTGCCTGGGGTAAAGGGAAAATGTCTTACCCCACAGCAGAGGGGGTCAGCAGCGAAAGTCCAGATTCTTACAGGTTACACTGAAGACTAAGAAGTCCCAGGAAGAAAGGGGAAGGGAGGTTGGAGTACAGAGTCCTAAAGGTTGTGTTAGAGTGTAAGAGAAAATGTGAGCACATCATCCCAAATTCTCTCTCCCTGAATGCAGACTCAGAAGACTGGGTGACGCATGGACGTGACAGCAACCAGAGAAGCATCAGCTATTTGTGCTTGAGCTGTGGGCAGGCAGAGGCATCAGGATCTTTGCTATTTTTCATGGACAAGTCCGATAACCCTCTGTAACTGCTGTCTAGTTTAGATTTTGCAAGCCTGCGCTTCTGATTTTATCTGCGCCTCATCTGAGAGTGATTTTAAGGTAGTTGTCTAACCACAGGGATAGACAGCTGCTGCAGCTACAGCAGTGCTTTAGAGCTGGTACTGGTACCTCCTTGAAGTGAACCCTAATGCACTACTCCAAGGAGGGATCTCAACCCCAAATCACCCCATCCCTGAAGGAGTTGCCTTGCAGCGGTGGGTGAAGTGCTGGATCCTGGAGATGGCCTTGGCCATGCTGTTAGCTGCCCTGGCTGGTGGGGATGGACAGTGCTCCCAGAGACTTGCTGTGGTCGCTGTGCTGGGGGAAGAGCTCTGCAGAGATGCAGTGGGGTGGATAGGCTGCCTGCCCACAACCCAGCCCTCCTGGGGCACACAGCAAACTGCATCTCATGCCAGCACTGAAATCACCCTGGAGCACCTTGCCTTAGCATGAACCGTCACCTCCTGCTTTCACGATGATGAGGTTTCATATCCTCCTTTCAGCAGCCCTTTCCTGGAGCTGCCGGGGCTGCAGGCCAGCCCGCCCAGCCACCTTCTCCTGGCGGAGAAGTGGGGCTGAGCTGGATGCCCCACTGCACCACCTCCACCACCCTGGCCAGGCTTCCCACAGCTGTGGGGCGAGCGCTTATATGTGAGGAGCACCTCCCTCCTCCAGTGTGAACTGGAAAAGGAGATGGAGATGGAGATGAGATGGCAGGAAGAACTCTGTCCTGTCCTGCGGGATCCCAGCGTGCACAGGCAGGGACCATCCCTCTGTGCCCATCCTTCTCTGTGGCACTGGCAAACACATTGTCCTAAACACATGTTCCCTCTCCACCTTCTCAGCCAGCGCCCTCTGTGCTCGTGCCGGGGTGCCTGGATCCTCCTGGGCTGCTTGTACATGACACTTAGTGTCTGGTGGGCTGGGTGCTGGGGCTCTTCCCCTCCTGTGCTCAGGGCAGAAAGATGAGCTGAAAGTGCCTTCGTTACTGGCTCAGTTCAGGCTGGGAATGCCCTTTTGAGGAAACCTCCTGGTTGGCCACACACTCTGTGTCTGCTCACCTTGTGGGATGGTGTTGGAGTGCATGGGCTGGGTTGCTTGTAGAGGGCTGGGTTGCTTGTAGAGGAGGCTTAACTGGGAGATGCTCTCCAGGAGCACCCTGTCTGCTTCACAGTTCAGTCCATAGGGCCAGGCTGAAGTCCACAGGGTCAGGCTGACCCTGAAATGTGTGTTATGTACTGCTCAGATCCTCAGCTCCGAGTGCTTGGCCCTACAGATCTGCTCCTACTGGACGGCATGACTTGTAGCTGCAGCCCTTGTGACTGCTGCTGGGGTAAGTGAGCAAACCTGGGCTCTCTCTGTGCTGGCCAAGGCCCAGTCTTCTCGGACCTTATGGTACCCTGAGATTGGCACCAGGTCACTTTGGCACGTCACTGTGGCAGCTGAGCAGCGCTGGCAGAACCACTGCAGTTGTGCCCCAGCAAGCCCTCGGGGTCTTTGTCTTCAGTTCTCTGTGGCAAGTGCGAGTGTCACAACATTTCTGTGTCTGATGGGTGCAGTGGGGGTTGGAGGGATCTTGAAGTCCTTGAAAGACCCAGAGGCACTACAGTGAGGGGCACTGCAGAAGCACTTGGGCGGCAGCACCCCCTCAGCAGTTTTCAAGGCTTCTGTTGTTCTGCTTCAAATATTCCTGCCTTTTTGTTGACTTAGATGAAGGAACCCTTTGGAGAATGATGTCACCTATGCCTCAAATACTCAGAAGTTTTTGATCATGAGTTTTGGATGGCTTCAGGGTCAGCCTCGCTGATTTACAAAGCACATACACCTGCTCTTCAAAACTTGTAAAATATGGAAGCAATTTGTGTATGGTTGGGAGAGGTGATCACATGCTCGAAGTTTTGGGGTTTTTTTGCTGTGTCTTTACAACTTCTGAATCCCTGGGGCTTTTTACTGTTTCTTTCAAACAGACCCAAACAGCTTATGAGGAGCACAAGGCTTTGGCCCTCTGAGTGCAGGAGTAGGTAGCTCCCAGAAGTGGTCAGCCCTAAAAGCAGCTGCTTGTGTGGACCCTTCTCAGTTTTCTCTGGGGAGAAGCTGACACAGAACTCCCTGCCTGTCCCCGCGAGCCCATCCAAGACCACAGCCTTACCATCTCCAACTGTTGTATCAACAGGATGGCATTTGTACCCTTTCCAAGCCGCGATAGCAGCCAATGTCACGGGAGGACGACGGCCGAGTTTGCAGGTCCAGCAGTCCCCTGAGCGGCAGGGGCAGGCTGTGCCTCTCTGACCTTTACAGTGGGCTCAGCCAGAGCGTCCGGGCAGATTGCTCTGAAAAGGTCAAGGCGGTGCAGCTCCATGGTGCTAGCAACGGAATGGCGGAGGGGGATTTTGGGCTCATTCCTGGGACAACTCGCTTGGGTTCTGGCAGCAGTGGTTTCCTACCAAAGCAGGTGGCGGTGGCAGGGGGGTGATTCAGAGCTGCTCAGCAGGGCAGGTGCAGGCAGGTGGGAGCAGGGGTGGGGATGTTTTGGGTCCCAGGCTGGCATGGCAGCGCGAGTGGAAAGGCACACTGGACCGACAGGTACGCCGGCGCTCAGCACAATGCCCAGGAGGTGCTGTGGGAAGCGGCGTGGGGCCAGTTCTCTTTGCGCTGGCTCAGGGTTTACATCAATCTCCCCAAACCCACAGAGCCTTTGGACACACTGGCACACACCGAGGGGCTGTGAACCATCCCCAGGTGTTTCTGCCAGGCGTGAGCAGAGCTAGGGGCTGTGGGTGGTACAGATGTGCCTGCTGCCCTCCTTACAGGTACGAAGCTATTTATCAGGACTTTGCATAATTTCTCGAAGGGAAAGATTTGGCAAGACAGAAAAGAGGAAATGCAAGTTTTTTCCTTTATTTTTATTGTTTTGCTAGGGAAGCCACAGCCTTGCAAAGTCACCATTCATCACAGCAGCCGAGGCAGCTGCACACAGGAGATTCGGTGACCGGACGCTGCGGTCCGGTTGTGTGTGTAGTCGATGCAAAGCTTGGAAAATAATAAACACAAGCTTCCCCAAGCAGTGCACGTCCGTTATTACGTGCACGCTGTAATTCAGGAACTAGCAGATGTCTGAGCTTCGTGCCCAGCCTGACAGAGACACGAGAAGGGAACTAGTTCAGGGTTTGTGCACAGCTGCGCTGGTCAGATGACTCTGTCAGCTGAGCCTGCCCCCAAACCAGCCCTGATTTATCATAGCAGGGACTCTGACCTTTGTTTGGTCACAAAAATACCGTCTTGGAAAGCTCTCTGAAGGCTGTGTGAAGCAGGAGAGTGGTGGTAATAATAGTTCAGAGGCGTCCCGTTAAGGACCCTTTGCCTGCCGTCTGGGAGGCCGTACCAGTGTACGTTGGCAACCTCAGCCCAAGCAGAGTAGGCCAGGCTATGTTTCTCACCATCAGCCTCCTTGCCTGGAACAGAAAACCCTGGCTGAAGCGCAGCTCTGAAGATAGCTCTGCCGATCGGTGTGGCCAGGACCTGACCACATCTCCAAACATAGCTGAAAAAGAGAACTGGAGAAACCCGTGGATTTCCTTTCAACCTCATCTGCCATGGCTGGGCACATCACGCTGCAGATTGTTGCAGCCACAGCTGAGTTGCCAAAATGCTGAAAGCCGTGTAGGCAGGGCTCTGGAACGCCTTTCCAACGCTTCGGTGAGACTGTGAAGAAAGCAGGCTAGTGCCTGCAGGGGCTGTGCCTGCCGGGTGTGAAAATGGGATTGTGCTTTCTTTTAAATGAAAGTGCTGCTTAGCAGAGTTACGTATTCACCAACGCTCCTTTTCTTTCAAAGTCCAGAGGGTAATTGTCTTTGCCTACTGTGAAAAGCGATAGGGACTTTCCAATTGCAGGAAAAAAGGAGCATAGGTTGGTGGCTAAAACTCAGGAATGGCAACTTGGAGATATGAGCTCCATTAACCTGCAGGCACTGCCACGCTGAGTCGTAATTATGGATGACTATTAATTCCTTCCTTTTTTTTTTTTCCCTCCAAAATGCGGTGATGAAGGTTGGGAATGAATCCTGGAAGACACTTCTGTCAAAGGGACCTCAGCAGGCAACTCTGCACAAAAGGCTACCGTAGCGCAATGTTTATCTGTAAAAATCAGTGACCTGTGGCCCGAAGGCGGGCGCAGGAGGAGGTGCGACGCTTGCAGCAAAGCCCAGCCTGTGGCTGTGTCCCCAAGGGAATTGGAGCTACTCCTGCCAAATATGACTTGGTTCAAGACCTCGTCCTCAACCTTTACAGCAGCATGTTAAGTTTCATAGCCTAACTTCGAACAAGCAGCCCAAAACACCCCTCAACACCAGGCAGAATGCCGCCAAGTTGCATGGGTGACCATAAGAAAATCAGGAGATTGGGATATGAAAGGACAGGAAGAACATGCCGTAGTTGGGGAGCACATAATTTGTTTGCAGTGAGTCACGGTCTTCCACTTTCACACATTCCCCTCAGCCTTCTGCACAGTGATGTACTGTCTCTGTGGTGGTTTGTGAAACGATGGTGTGCCTCAGCTTTCCTGGACAGTCCTCTGTTCCCTTGGCTGCCCTGGCGATCCTGCACCTCGACAACGCCTGCAGTATCGTTTCATTAACACATCTGATTCCTAATGCTTCAGTGATATTTACTTAAGTCCTGTGGCCACACCAAGGAAAAAAATTGCACCTTTTACCAAGAGGAGCCCAATGGAAAAGGTGTTTCATGAAAGGAACAGAAGTTTGGGAAGAGGGGAAAAGTCAAATAAGTGCAAACACCGATCAAAGCTGTTCTCTTACTCAGAACAAGTACTATGAAAACTTGCTCAGTGGGTCACGATGAGCTCATTCAGTCCACTCGATTACTGGAAAAATCTTCCACTTTGAGAAGTATGCATGTGTCTGTGTTGAGTCAGAACCTGGCAGAGCAGCTTCAGTACACATTTTTGTTATAAAAAGTCCCCTTTGTCTTTTGCAACCCTAAGAAAATTCTGGCCCAAACAGTTTCTCTGTTTCTTGGTTTTTTTCACATTGAAAATGTGGGCACCGCAGTGTCATGTTTCACCTGGCAAGCGAGATCTGCGGGCCTGGGGTGGGTCCATTTTCCTACCTGTAACTCTTCAGCATTGCACATCCTTTTATTTAGTATACAAATACCGGTGTATGAAAAGGTTGCAAGCACACGCTTGCACATGCTCATACGCCAAAATCTCACTTTGGAAAGTTTGCTGAAAGTGCAGCAAATTTTCTTCTGCTGAACTTGTTGGCATGTTTTCAGTGCAAAGCTGGCAGCTATTGAATCATGCCTCCAGCCTAGGGGCGCCTCAGAGAAAATGATGTGTTCAGTGAGACTGGGAAAATACAGCTACAGACACCACAGAGCTGTGCTGGGATGGGCACAGCGATTGTGGGGAGGGGTCATGGTCAAATACACTATTTCAAGCAAAATCTGAGATGAGGATGTGTTTTTAGCCACAGGAAGAGCG